>NW_027507790.1:248976577-249186577 GCF_037356315.1 Lithobates pipiens
ACTTTTTAAAAAGATCCATCTGGTTTCTCTTTGGGATAAATCACGTACACGATTTGAGCCCCTCCATGAGGAAAAAACACAGTCTATCCCACAGAACTGCAGCAGTGTGGGATCTTGGTTATGCTTTTCTTTAAAATGTAGAGAGACACTATGGTGTCTAAAGCCCTTTTTTATATTAGCCAAGTGTTCAGCATTATGGATCTTGAGAAATCCGCATGGGCATCACATCAAGTACACAACTTGTGAAGAGTTACATGTGATGAATTCATCTATGGAAAATATTTTGTGGTCAGAATTAGGGACACTAGACATGCCCCTTATGCTGACTGCAACATGTTAATTTCCTACATGAATAAAATCCTGTTTAATATTTGTTGACCAGGTGGGTCCAAGATTTTTCTTACCACCTGGTCACCAAAATTTGGGGCTCTTCTATACATAAACTTGGGTCGGTCAGGTGAAACACCCCCCAAATGTCTATCCATACATAAAATGTAGCAGTATTTATTAAAAAATAATTTGAATTTCCCTATATTGGTAATGGAAGTTAGATATGAAACCCCATTGATGTTGGTCAGTTGATGTTTAAGCTCCCTTCTTCATCAAACATTGTTTCCTTGGTATATTTGCTACATCTCGAATTGTTTCATCCACAACATCCCCTCTATATCCCTTTTGTACACATTTTAAGTAAAATTGCTTGTGTATAAAAATCTTCCTGTTTAGTGCCGTTACGTCTCACTCTGAGCATCTGTCCCTTCTAGATATTTTTTATCCAAGCTGGGTGATGTTCACTCCTAATTGATAAATAACTATTCCGGTGCATTGGCTTAAAGTAGATCTTAGTGCTCAATAATTAATTTAAATTCTTCTCAATGGTAACATCCAAGAAATTAACCATGCTATTGCTTATTTGGTGATCCAATACAATAATGTTATCATTATTGTTCAAATGTAACAGAAATTCTATCGCCGATTCCTCCGACCCCTCCAAAATAAATAGGGGGTCGTCTATAAATCTGCGATAGAATTCCAGTTGAGGTCTATGTCTATTAAAGACATGTCTGTCCTTCCATTCAGCCATAAACAGGTTGGCTAAGCTGGGAGCAAATTTTGCTCCCATAGCTACACCAACCTGCTGGGAGAAGAACTGCCCATGATACCAAAAATAATTATGCGAAATACAAAAATCAAGCACCTGTTTTTTGGGGAAGTTTTTTGCTTTATATTACTTCATATGAGACATAGACCTGACACCATAATACTTCATATCAGACATAGGCCTGACAAAATAATACTATACCATAATTCATATCAGATATAGGCCTGACACCATAATACTTCATATCAGACATAGGGGTCTCACAAGGGATAAGTCGCCTCACATTGTTGTTACCTGTTATTAGCCTTCCAATGTCGCTTACTGCGATAGCCAGCTATAGATGAGGGCGGTGGCAAGTCTTTGTTATCATGTGTGTGTTTCTATCGGTCCAGCAGTGCACCAACACCTTTGCTGCCATTGTGCTCTCGCTGGGTGTTTGGTGGGCTCCTGTACCTTTAAGGAGGGGTGGCTCCCATTCAGTCCACCTGCTCTCATCTAACCATCAGAATGCATGTGCCTCCACTGTGGGGACACTTATATTTTAATGTTAGGACCACAGATACCAGGGTGCCGTGACGTGGCTCTGTGGCTCACGCATGCGTTTGCAAATGCGTGTGGACTAAACCTCTTTTTTTAACGCATACTGTTAGACGGGTTATTTCATCGCCATTCATTCATTTTCATTATGAAAACGATCTTTGACAATGATCATGCCGAACCAACTCCACTACCAATAGACCAGCTTTCAAAGTGGGAGTCCTGGAAACAATCCCTACATGCCTTAGATGGAATCCGTATACCACGTTGCTACACGTCTGCCTCCCTTGCCACAAGTCAGAGGAAAGAGCTTCACATCTTCTCAGATGCATCTACTGAGGCCATAGCAGCTGTCGCTTACCTCAAGGTAAGAGATTCCTCTAATCAAGCCCACATAGGGTTTCTGTTTGGGAAAGCTAAGTTAGCACCTAAGCCTGAACACACAATTCCCAGGCTTGAACTTTGCAGGACTGTGCTAGCTGTAGAAATAGCAGATTTCATATTACAGGAGCTAGACATTCAGATAGATGACGTCAGATTCTACACAAACAGCAAAGTTGTTCTGGGCTACATATACAATCAGACTAAACATTTCTACATCTATGTCAGTGACCGTGTAGAGAAAATCAGGGAATCATCTAAACCTGAACAATGGCGCAGTGACCCTGGAAGCAGCGATTCTGGGGTCTTACGCAGCTCTAAGTAACCTACTTTATAGAGGAGTCGGAGCGCATCCTAATAGTACCACCCTGATGCGTACGACGGTGAGGGTGTGGTGCCGGGCGGGGGCGATCCATCGAGTTCCTGGTGTGGTTTCCCCCCACATGCCCCTGTGGGGTAATCCGAATCTGTCTCATTTTCGGAGTATCCCAGACCCACAGGTGTGGGCTAGGAGGGGGATTGTTACATTAAAGCATGTAGTGATAGGGGGTAGACTGGGTACGTTCCGGAACTCAAGGCTAAATTTAATCTGCCGAACTGGATGTTTTTTCGGTTTCTGCAGCTGAGGCATGCCTTTCGGCATCAATTCCCGGATGGGGTGACTCTTGGGAAGGATCCGGTGGAGACGTTGCTGACTGCTAAGCTTCTACTGGCCCCCCTATCCACACTCTACTTTCACCTGACGGCCTCTAAGTCGCCTAAACTGCCTCGGCTATACACCAAATGGAAGGGGGACATCCCGTCCCTGGGGGAAGATGATTGGGAGTCCTGTGTCTCTTCCTATGTATCAACTTTGATCTCGGCTAGGGACCGTTTTATACAGTTAAAGTTTTTGCATCGGGCCTATTATACACCGCAGAGATTGGCGGTTATATACAGAGATAGATCCCCCGCATGTGCTAGATGCGGTAGTGAGGAGGCCACCTTTATGCACATGGTGTGGTCCTGCCCGGAGCTGCAAACGTACTGGGAACAGATTCTGACTGATATTAACCAGACTGTTGAGAGCTCTCTACAGCTGAAGCCAGAACTTATGCTTTTGAATGTGGTGAATGACCAGGCTGTGGGGAAATATGGGAGACTATTTGTGGCCTTTGCTACTTACTACGCTAGAAGGGAAGTGTTATTGAAATGGAGGTCTGAGCTCCCGCCCACCGCCACCGCCTGGAGAAATACCTTGAATGCTGTTTTGCCGCTGTATAAAATTACATATATCAATAGAAATTGTCCGCAAAAATTTGACAAGATCTGGTCCTCTTGGATAGACTCGTGGGGTTCCCTGTCATTGGTGGTGTCTCCCCCTGATCCAGAGGGGGACTGATGATCCAATGGCAGGGAACAAGGGACGTGCATTTGGTGATTGTTACTTGTTCCTCGGATGGCCCTTTCCCGGTCCCCTCTTCCCCCCCTTTTTTTTTCTTCCCCCCCTCTCTTCCCCCTTGGGTGAGCCTGTCGCTCAACCTTGCCCGTCTCCTGCTTTCCTGGCCCCCCTCGCACTTCCTCTTCCCTGGTACTGTCTCCCTATACTCCTGGGACCCTGTACTACGTCTTCCCCCCTCCCCCTACTGATGCCCTCTGCCGCCCCCCCCCCCCCTCCCCCATTCTCCTTACCAAACGCTGTTCAATTTGATGCAGAAGTTTGAATAATTCTACGCACGATTCTTGCATGTGTCTATTATGTGGAGATTTGTATCCTGATTGATGTATGTACATGGATATTTTATTGACGGAATGTATGCCACGAGCTGACCTGTTTGTTTTTCTTTGTTCGAATAAAGTTCACTTTTGTTAAAAAAAAAAAACCTGAACAATGGCATTATGTTCCATCTGAAATTAACCCTGCAGATCATGCCACCAGGCCAGTGTCTGCAAGTGTCTTTGCAAATTATTCTTAGTTAACAGGTCCTGAATTCCTGCTGGATCATCTAGAAGAAACCACAGCTGATGTCTTCAGTCTTCTTGTTCCAGTGTCCAAGGATCCAGAGACCCCCAACTATCCTTACCCCAGCTACTCTTCTTACCCAGAAGCTTGGGTCTGTTCCTGTTCCACCTGGGAACTTTAAAGCAGGAAATCTGTGCTATGACCATGACCAGGGTAGTCTAAAGGTCCCTTTTTTACCTGTTACCCATTCCACTCCAACCTCCACCCCATTATCAACCCATAAAGTAAGAGACCACACCTTGCTTTGGAGTAAAATGGCCATAACAGCCTTTATTACGATACTCAAATACTCCAATCAAAATATATATAAATATATCTATATCTATATATAAATAACCAAACAGTATAAATATAACCATAAATATAACCATATCCATATAACCATAACCCACAACTGGTAACGAATAGCATCTAGCTAACATGGCCGGTCTGGTGATCTCTGACGGTGACCCATAACTTTACCAACCAACTTTACCAACCAACCAATCACTGCGGTACCCACTTGTAACTTTTCCAGGCCTCCAGCTGTGACCGCTCGGAGACAACCTCCGCAGTGACAACCATAACGGTATTCCCTCCAACGTTCAGGAATACACCGGAGGGACCCATCCTAGCAATGGGCCCCCCACCCCATATCAGATGACTTCTGATTTACCGCCAACCGTCAAAGACCACCAGACACAACCGCCACAGCCCAAAAGGGTGACTCCCTTACCCTTGAGGGCCACTCCCCACCCCCAAGGCCATGTGGATAACCTCCTGCAACCCCAATGACCACAAGTCAATCCCCCCATCCGACAAGTGAACCCCATCCAGTCTCAGGTACATGCCCACATAACCTTCCAGTTCGCAGTGGCGAACCACGATCCCACCCTGTTGGGCCACAAACCTCCCCACCACCTTATTGACCCCAATAAGGGTCCTATGGATGCTCGCCACCGAACGAGCCCAGCGCCAGGCCATCCTCGCCACAGTGCCCGACCACACCAGTACAGTACCCGGCAAACGGAAGCGCAGCCGCATGAAATCGGACTTGCCGTCCGCAATCAAATCCCTAACCCTCCGTACCCCCAGGTCGTTCCCCCCCCGCATGGATTACCAGCACCGCCGGAAGACCGTCCCGAGACACATGTCTCTCAATCTCCTCCATCAACCGTCCCCACCGCATTCCAGGGATACCCAACCACTGCAAGCATGCCTCCCTCCGGGAAATCCCAAGTTGCCTGCCCTCGGGCCTTTGATCACCTCTCCTGGCCCCCCAACATACGTAGGAGTGCCCCACGATCCAGACGAGGCGAGCCGGACCTCCATCTGAAAAGAAAAATCAACAGCGTAAACAGCCTCCACCCAGTAACCCGGCATTCACCCCGACAGGACAACAACCACGCCAGCCCCCCAAACCCAGAGGAAGCCCAAAAGATTTGTGCAGGCGTGCAACCCTAAGAACATAATGTCTGCTCGTTACGTTTTTATTATTCCTGTGTCATGTAAAGTTTTTTTTTTTTTTTTTTTTTTATATAGACCATCAAACCACCAACGGTGGCCTAACATAAGAACGAAAACGCCGAGACTCCCCTCTCCCTATCCGGCGCTCTGCCGCCTCCTCCAAACCGCACCGGGCCGCCTCCGTGGCAGCCCCTATCCGGAACGAATGGGACGCAAAATCCCTCGCCAACCAACCCCACCGCCCGCAAGCACTTCCGAAACACCGAAACAAATTGGTACTTAGACAAAAAAGGACCCACCCTCATGCCACAGGAAAGGGCCCTCGTCTCACTGCCCGAAAAAACCCGCACTGCCGCCACCGGGCACACTCTGGAACCCGGAAACGCAAACAGGGACACCAGAACCCCCTTGCCCAGCCGATCCCTTTTGGACCTGCGGAGCCAGAGCCCCACCCGATCAACTGCAACTCGAACCTCCCCAGCCAACAAACCCCCTGCCACCTTCTTGGACGGGCCAACCAACTCCCCAATCCTAAACGCCCCATAGACGGCCAAAGAAAACGCCGCTGTGAACAGCCGCGTCTCATATTCCAAAGAGCACACCCGCTCCAGCTGAGCACAGATCGCCTGCAAGATGGCAAACGTAACCTGCCTCCGCGTATCCCTCGTCCCGTGTTGCCTCCCACAACCCTTCAGCGCCTGACGAACCCAAAAAAAATCCTAAGTCCAGGCTACCACCCGCAACAGCTCAAACAAAAAACGTCAAAACCGCCATATGCCGACCGAGCGCAGAAACCGACACCCCCCGTTCCATATTCCGGGCCACAAATTGAAGCACCAACAACCGCCAATCGGAGCCTCGATCACGTACCCCAGCCTCCCGAACCAGACCTGACCTTGCAGACCAACCTTGGAATAGGCCGCCCAGGTGGGCGCACTCACAGACTGCCGGATCCATCCGGCGGCGACTCCAATGGCAACCCCCAAATCCACTCCGGGCAACGGGCCCCTTCCGCTTCCGCGCCCGGAGCCAGCTCCCTGAACCTGTCCCACTGAAAACGAGACGGAGTCAGCCCACTCGAGTTCCACACCCGGTATGTACACAGCGTAAGCAAAAACATTCAACTGTAACCAACGAAGGACCAACTGCCGCATCAACCGTATCACTGGAGGGGATGAAGCCGACACCCGGTTCACCACCTGCACAACCCCCATGATGTCGCAATGAATGCGCAACTTCAGATTCCTACACTCCTCCCCCCACAGTTCCAAAGCCAACACCACCGGAAACAGTTCCAACAGAACCAGATTGCCCAAAAACCCCGCCGTTCTCCAAGCCTCCGGCCACGGCTCCGCGCACCACTTGCCCCTGAAAAACGCCCCGTACCCCGTATAACCGGCCGCGGCCGTGACCAAAGCCAAGTCAAAATTGCCGACCGGGCCCGCCATCCACCTGGCCCTCCCATTGTATGAGCCCAAAAAACCCGTGCCAAACCCGCAAATCCACCCGGTGCTCCCTTCCCCAACCGCACAAAATGGGTGGGAACGCTGATGCCCGCCGTAGCTGCCGACAGCCGCCGGCAGAAAATCCTTCCCACGGGAATGACCCTACATGCGAAGTGCAGCTGACCCAAGAGCGACTGTAACATCTACAACTGTACCTTGCGCCGGCCCCGAATATCCTTAAGTACCCGCTGAAGCTCCACCAACTCGTCCTCCGGCAGCCGGCACACCATCCCCCGGGAGTCGATCACGATCCCCAGGAAACTCAGTTCCGACGTCGGGCCCTCCCTCTTATCGTCCGCCCAGGGAACCCCAAACCTGCCCGCGATGTGCTGCAACGTAGACAGAAAATCGCACACACAGCGGAGGCAGGCGGGCCCACACATAGGGAGTCAGCCAAACAGTGGACAACTGACTCCAGACCCGAAGCGTCCCTCACCACCCATTCCAAAAAGGAGCTAAACGTCGCACAGTACGCACACGAGGTCGAGCAACCCATCGATAGGCACATAGCCACTAAATACTTGTCACGCCAGTGGCACCCCAACAGCCAAAAGCTATCCGAATGAACCGGAAGCAGCCGGAACGCCGATTCCACATCGGTCTCGGCCATCAGCGCCCCCCGGCCCTAACGCCGCACCCACCGTACCACAGCGTCAAACGAAGCGTAGGACACCGTGCACACCTCAGGGTCACTGAAATCACGCACGGAGCCCCCGATAGGAAAAAAGACAGGTGAGGAATAAGCCGAAACTGCCCTGGCTCCTTCTTGAGGACCACCCCCAATGGGGAAACCACCAAGTCGGGCCACGGCTTATCCCCAAACGGCCCCCCCCCATGCGCCCCCACGCCACCTCCTTCCGCGGCTTGTCATCCGCCACCCACGGATGTTCCAATGTGGACTACAAGTTTTCCGCAACCCGCGGCACCTCAGGCAGCGAACACGGAATCCTGAAGCCATCCCGAAACCCCGCCACCAGCAAACGCGCCGCCGCCCCGTCCGGATACCAACTTAGAAAAGGGGGGGGCATCCTTGCCAGCATCACCGGCGTCCTCCCCCTCCGGCGCAGCATACCCGACTCGCTTCCCCTTCCGGCAGCACCGGGACCACATGTGAGTCCCGCCGCAACCGGAACACCCGTGCTTGAACGTGCACGCTCCTCCAAACTTGCAGGCCCCCACGGTGTACTGCCAGCAAACCCCCCCACTTTGTTCCGGCCGGCAGCCCCAAGGTAAGCGCACTCCTGGCCCCCCCCGAAGAAACTGAGATGGGGGCCCCCGCCAACGACAGAAGCCTCATCCAGAGGCTGATGTCCTTGTGGTCCCAGCGCAATTCCGACCGCACCGCCTTGCGCTGCCGGAACTGCTCATCGTACCGGAGCCACGCCACCCCCATAAACCCGACGGGCCTCCCCGATCGCCTCCATATAACAGAAAAAGCACCAAGCAATGCTCGGGGCTCTTCCCCCCAATGACGCCAGCCAAAATGGCAAGCGCCCGGCGCCAATTGGAAAAGTGCGCGGTATCAGCCGATACCGCTGCTTCCCCCAGCGGCCCCTCAAAGCATACATACCCCGCACACCGCGCCGCGTCGGCCAACCGAACCATGTCCGACCGCGCCACCGAATCTTGTTTGCCCGCGTCAACCCCCGATGCCCCGCCCCCCCCTCTGTAGACGGCACCAAAGGTGCCACCGGCGCCGTACACCCCGGGGTATCAGAGGCCACCCCGAGGCCCCCCGCCGGGGGAGCCACCCATGGGGTCGCCAACGACGGCTAGGCCTGCCCCCCGGTCAAAATGCCCCGCCAAGGCCCGCAACCGCCCCTGTCCCACCGATCCCGCACCACCTGGCACCGCCGCCGCAGGAACCCCCGCCACCCCGCGTCCCAAACCCCAGGCGTCACTGGCCCCCCCGCGCCCGCCCGCACCACCCCCCAACGAACCCTGCAATGCCTTAGACATAACAATGCATCAGGGGACTCACCTGGCTGACCCGGAACGCTCCTCACAGCCGGACCGGTGACATCTCCCCCTGGAATGGGTAACTCCTCTGCATCCGACAACTCCCCCTCGGACCGGTCCTCCTGGACCCATGGTGGCGGGGGTGCAAGCCCCCCGGGGGAAGAGACCCCGGAAGCCGAATCCGCCACCCGCATAGGTGAGTCCGCGCCCCCGGCTGATTCCCCCGTGACAGCCCGGCGAAGTGAGCCAACCCTGCCAGCCCCTGGGACGGTGGACCATCGGGCGCTCCTCACATCCATCCGGGCGGAGCAGCCTGCAGGCGGACCACGAACCTGCCCAGGCTTACTGGCTGTCCCCCTGCTCCGGGCCGCTGAATCCCTGTGAGAGCCAGCCCGAGCAGCCATCCCTCACCCCACGCTGTGTCCTGCTGCAGCATCCCCCCCGCCCCCCCCACTGGCTCCTAAGCCGCACGCCGGCCGCGTGACTCACCCGCCCCACCCCCCCCCGGGCCGCGCCGTGAAGGCCGCTCCGGGCCCCCTGAGTCCCCCTGTGTCCGTTCGGCTGGGGGGAGCGATCCATCCTCCCCAGGGCTGCTGACTACCCGAGGTGGCAGAGGGTCCGGTCCAGACGAAAAAATGCGCCGGAGGCCGTGACCTCCGCGCGCATTGCAAGTGCTCACCCCTCCTCAGGTCTGGTCCCGATGTCCCCGCCAGGCCTCCTCGCTGCTCCCGCAGCCACTCCGGTCCGTGTTCTTCCGCTGGCCGCCGCAGGCCCGCCAGCATGGTCTCGTCGGCCGCCATCTTCCAGAGGAGCAGTGAAAAAACTGCCTCCTCTCTCTGTCCCCTCCGTCGAACTGGACTTTGCTCCGCCCACTCCACCTCTTATAGGGCTCCTCCCCTGTCCCCACACTCACCACCAGCTCCTCCCCCTGAGGCTAATCCCCTTGCAGCTTAACCCTTTAGTTCCCTTAAACATCCCTGTCATGCCCGGCCCTCCATTACTTCCCTCCTAGTCCATTCACTCCGGGCCTCACTGTGGAAGCGAGTACTGCTTCTGGAATCTAACTAACTGCTTCTGGAATCGTTGGAAGTTGGAGTATCTTTCTACTCTGCAAGGATGCAGGACATGACAATGGCTGAACCCTAATATACAAGTTGGAGATCTTGTTCTGCTTAAGGACCAGCAAGCGGAAAGAATTGAATGGCCCATGGGACTTATTGTAAAGAGCATTCCTAGTGATGATGGTAAGGTACATAAAGTGGAGGTGAAGGTTGCAAGACAAGGGACTGTAAAGACTTTCATCAGACCTATCACAGAACTTATCCTACTTTTACCCTTTGGAGAATGAACTTGTTTGCTTATGCTGCTGCTGGATCCTACCTGTGATTTCAAGAATAAAGTGTCTTGAACTTTAGTTGACATAACTTGAAGCCTTAAATTAAGAGTTATTGTTATTGCATTATACGCATGTTCTTTTTATGTCTTTCAGGTCTTTAAGACATCTAGCAAATGACACTGTTTGTTATTTGCAGTTTCATAACTACTGTTCTGATGTATATAGTGACATTTACCATGCCAGACGGGGAGTGTACTGCCCCAACGGGTCATAGAATTTGTATAGACTGTTTTCCTAACCATTTGCTATGGTTATTTTATATTTAGTTCACATGCTGCCATCTAGTGACCCTTTGTGGTAATGCACTTGTTTTCTCATTTTCCCTTTCCTGATTTTATGGCACACTTCCCTTATGTGTAATGCTCCACCCTTCTTCCTGTGTTTGTACTTCCTGTGTCATGAATGCAGCTACAAGCCACATGTAGGAGGGCACATGTTTTCTGCATTGTAAGCTACAGACAATATCATCTTTTGACCGCATAAATACTACAACCTATTCATCTGTTTGTATCCTGTCATCTGCTGTAACCTGATGTTCAGAATTAAAGCATCTTGTGGATGGAATCAGTATTTGGTGAGTTCAAGCTATCTGATGAGGATTGTCCTCAGTGGATATATCTTTTTTTACGAGTCAGGCATAGAGGTCTCACAAGGGATAAGTCGTCTCACAACAATCGGAGTCAGAATACATACAAAGAGAAAAACGTAAACATGGTAGTTCTGTGCAGGTATGACAACATTACAATAAACACAATAATGAGGATTAAGTCCATTTAGACAATCGGTGGTGCACACATTGCATAATACAGCCCAAACTTACTCTTGGTATGAGGCAAGAAACCCTTTAAGGATGCTAACTGTAGGAAAACAGGAATCGAAACTATGCATCAATTGTATTCTGATGGTGTGACCGGTAGAGAATATAGGGAGTATGTGAATTTCCAAGATTTTGCTGTGGTTTGCTTGGCAGCCATGAAAAGCTGAATCATTAGTTTAAATTGTTTACGAGACCAGTCGTCTGACTTCAGATTAAAGAGGGCAGTGGAAGGTTCCGGGGCTATATGCGATTCAAACATATTAGAAGCAAGAGTAAATATGGCCTTCCAGAAATCTTGGGCACTGCACAAGTCCACCATATACGTACCCATTTCCAGACAGCCGCGGAAGCAGAATAGTTGGGCGTAGCGAGTGAGAAATTTATAGTTGGTTTTAATCGATCAAGTGAGTCCTTATCATCTGCAATGCTAAAGCTATTAAAGAAGAAATTAGGTAGAGATGGGGTATTTTTGCGGTGCTTATAAATAATGAGAAAAAAAAGGTTTATACAAAAAAAATATAACAAATTTTAATAAAGTTCACAGTTAAAAATCTCACAGATTCAGTTACAAAATAGAAAATCATAGGCTAGATTGTCATAAATGAACACAAATCTGGCAGTGTTGATTCAGTTGAAGATTCGCATGTTAACCCAACATGTTTCACATAGTTGCTTCATCAGGGGTTGTACAAATGAAATAGAGACTTCATGATACAAACCAGAGAAGCCCCAATGAACAAACCACTGCCTAAATAAATGGGATGAGCACTGGACCAACCAAAGGAGGGGTTGAGTGTGGCCACAGAGGGCACACAGTGAATTAAAAGCACACTAAATAAAGCATGGGGTGGAGGGCGCCTAAAGTAGGTATGAATACTGACAAGTAAAATATAATTCCTGAACATAATAGTGTCATGAATGAATGAATGAATGAAATACTTGTATAGCGCACAATGCGAACTGAATCGCCTCTAGGCGCTGCATAGAAAGGTCAGCCTCCATTGCAGATCTACTATTAAAGAAGAATGTTCATGATCCAAGTGGTTGATTTACACTATGGGTGCCCAACCTGTGGCCCACCAACTGTTGCGGAACTACAAATCCCATCGTGCCTCTGCCTTTGGGAGTCATGCTTGTAACTCTCAGTGATTTGCAATGCCCCATGGGACTTGTAGTTCTGCAAAAGCTGGAGGACAACAGGTTAAGCACCCATGGGTTACACAATAGAAACACAGTTCAGATGTGTTTTTGCATGTGCCTTTTTGATGCTTTTTTTATGCATTCCGGTGTGTTTTTTATGCATTTTTTCACCCTCTTTCTTTATTTACCTTAAATAAGGTCATGTGTATTCCGGTGCATTTTTTCGTGCTTTCTGGTGCATTTAGGTGCGTTCTGGTGTTTTTGATCCGTTTTACCACGTTTCCAGGTACTGGAATACACTGGTGTGAACTATGCCATTGGAAACCATATAACCTACTATCAATATATTTTTGATGCAGAAAAAAAACCACACTGGACTGCATATGGTGTGAACCTGCCCTAAAAATAAGCAATACCTTATACTTTTGTTCCATAAACCACAATCAGTTTTGGCATAAATCCCATATTTCTTAACTTGATAACTTGTCTGCTCCACCCCTCTATTCAAAAGCTCCGACTGTACTGAGATTTATTTATAATTAGGGTTGAATTGTCACTGATAAATGGGCATAAGAATCCAAATATTTGCTCTCCACTTCCATTCCTCCCACTTCTTTTTTTTACTTCATTGTCTCTCTTCTGTATGTCTGTCCTTCCTCATTCTCATTCCTTCTTCTGAGTCTCTTGAACATTTTTGTTGCTGAAGTCCTCAGGGCTCCCCCACCTACAAATGACAAGCATCTAGATTCTTTCACACCTGGAAAATATATCTACTGTCTACTGCTCTAGTTATGTCAGCAATTTCTAGGGACTACCTTTGAAGTAGTCTTAATTTTACTTATTTTTGGATTCCTTAAAGCCTGTGCAGAGATATATGTAAGTCACGTGTTCCCTTTCATCTAATCAAGGTAATTACTGCTCCAGGTGGCATCGCTTGTGCTCACACCGTCCTAGTAGTAGGAGATGAAGGGTGCCGGCTCGGCAAAGTCAAATGGCAGAAAATAGAAAAAAGACGGCCAGACTCCAAAATAATGCCTTTATTGAATAAAGCTTAATCCATACATCAATCAGAGACAGGGGTCCAGATGATACTGACGCATTTCGCACTGTTAAAAGCGCTTAACCATAGCTCATTTGCATACATGCAGCATAGCAAAAAATAATAAAACAATTCCTAGTTGCTTCTTTAACCGCTTCAGATCCACACTATAGTCAAGTGACGGCTACAGCGCAGATCTGCTTTGCTGGGACTACGTCTATTGACGTCCGCCCCTTTGCAGGCTCGCCACGCCCTGCCCCCTGAAGGGCGCACGCGGCGCACCCTGTGATCACTCGAGTCAATGAGCCTCGTGTGATCACCGATCCCGGCCCCTTACCACATGATCAGCTGTCAGCCAATGACATGTTTCATGACGCCAAACGCGGCTAAACGCCGGTTTTCGTTTATAAGCGTTTTTAAAGGTACCCAATTTTTTGGACATTAAAACACTAAAAATGATGGAAAACGATGAGAAAACAATAAAAAAATTAAAAAAATTGGTAATTACTTGCAATGATTCATAGACCATATATAGCCCTTGATGCAATCCAATACACCACTAGCAATGTTGTTTTACAAAGTATAATTGTAATTTGACCCATATGTTGTTAGATATGAAAAAGATGACCCCACCATTGAGCCTGACCACCGATAGTCACCAATAAACGTTCCTTTGGTGGCACACTCTTCCTCATGTTCGTGTCCAAGCGTGTCAGACTCGGCCAAACTTGTTCTAGTAGAATGTCAAATGAGGCAATAGACATGCTTGTAAAATTAAAAAAATTTATCGGGGTAGGTACACAGCTGTACGTACATTTTGGTAAAATATCCTACTGACATGCACTGTGCGATAAATGGCTGGGTCCAGTAGCGACAAACTCTAGTCCTCGTGTGCAATTTTCAGTGTCGCTCTATAAAAATATATATACTAAATATACAAACTTGCCCTGATGGTGTCACAAAAAAGGTTAAATCAGTAAAGTGAATAAGTTGCAGCTGCTATGCACAAGTGCTAATCACTTGAAAACCATAAAACATATAAATACAGCGCTCGCAAACATACTGAATAAAAGTGAAAAAATATATGATAAACCAACACAAAGTCCAAAACAAGTAACTCAAGGTGCTCCATACTAAAGTGAACAAAAAGAAAGATGCTTGAAAAACTTCAGGTGTACAACACCCCCTTATGTGTCCCCACTCACCAGATGTCTTTAGGATGGTGTGTGGAAAGCCAGGTCAGCAGATCCAGGGTTCCTCAATGAAGAGTTTGAGCCAGATAGACACGTACCCAGAAGTAAATATGGAACTAATAGTGAAGTACCATCAAAAATTGATTTATTTAAACAAAAGATGGATACTTAGAAAAAGAGGGATTATAACAAGCATTGCGCATGGACAGATCGTATTGGTAGGTCCTTGATTATGCTCTGTGGGAGGGCGAGATGTTGACGCTGTTTCCAGGAATACTGACGTCAGTTCTGGTCGTTTGGAACACACGTTTGGAACGCACGCTACCAACGATGGTTTCATACGATCTATTCCATGCTCAATGCTTGTTATAATCCCTCTTTTTGTAAGTACCCATCTTTTGTTTAAATAAATCAATTTTTGATGGTACTTCGCTATTAGTTCCATTTTTACCTCTGGGTACGTGTCTATCTGGCTCAAACTCTTCATTGTGGAACCCTGGATCTGCTGACCTGGCTTTCCACACACCATCCTAAAGAAATCCATACCAAGCCTAGACTGAAAAGCTGGGGGTCACGTGGATCTGGTGAGTGGGGACACATAAGGGGGTGTTGTGCACCTGAAGTTTTTCAGGCATCTTTGTTTTGTTCACTTTGGATTGGAGCACCTTGAGTTACTTGTTTTGGACTTTGTATTGGTTTATCATATATTTTTTCACTTTTATTCAGTATGTTTGCGAGCGCTGTGTTTATATGTTTTATTATTTCAGCGTCACTCTAGCCTCATCAAGCGCAACGTCGGGAGCATTTCCTCACATATGCTCGTTATGGGATCCATTGTAAAAAAAAAATCACAGAAATGGGGGTAAATACAAGGACACTGCTGCTTTCTCTGCTGCTGCTACTCACGCTGGTCTCACAAAATGGCTGAAATTGTTAAATAAAACCTTTTTTTTGAGCTTGGGGAGGGTCTTATGACATTATCCTTACTAAACGCTTCTAGACGCAAATGCAGCTAAACGGGCACTTCTAAACGTCGGTTTCAAGCTTTAAAAAAAAAAAAGGTTCAGAGGACTTTGCCTCAGCATCCCGTGTACATGGAGCATAAAAGAGTGCTTCTAATCTCAGCTCATTACCTGTATAAGACACCTGGGAGCCAGAAATCTTGCTGATTGATAGGGGATCAAATACTCATTTCACTCATTAAAATGCAAATCAATTTATAACTTTTTTGAAATGCGTTTTTCTGGATATTTTTGTTGTTATTCTGTCTCTCACTGTTAAAATAAACCTACCATTAAAATTATAGACTGATCATTTCTTTATCAGTGGGCAAACGTACAAAATCAGCAGGGGATCAAATGTTTTTTTCCCCTCACTGTACCAGAAGCTAAAACTTATACGCAAACCAAATATTATACACGTATTCTGATTTTTTTTTTACCAAAGACATGTAGCAGAATACATTTTGGCCTACATTTATGAAGAAATATGATTTTAAAAATGTTTAATTGGATATGTTTTATAGCAGAAAATAAAATATATTGTATATTTTTTTCAAAATTTTTCATCTTTTTTTGTTTATATCCCAAAAAAACAACAACCCAGTGGTGAGAATACCGCAAAAAGAAAGCTCTATTTATGTGAAAAAAATTATGTACATTTTGTGGGCTTACGGTGTTGTATGACCGTGCAATTGCCAGTTAAAGTAGCACAGTGACGAATAGCAAAAATGCTCTGGTCATGAAGGGGGTAAGATCTTCTGGAGGTCAAGTGGTTAAGAAGGAATTTCTCTTCACCGTGGAGAGATTTTCTGCAACATTCTGTTGTTTCTATAAAGGAGGAAGTAAAGGGAAATTTCCTCAATGGGAAACGGGTGGCAAAAAAAGCCAGACTGGGGTTTTTACCCTTTGCTCCTAAATCTAAAATAAACATAGTTATGGCTTTAGGTAAAGCTAAACATTCCGTGAGCGTATTGTTGGTGTCATTCCTTATACTGACAAGTGTTTGTCAGCTGCCATGTGCGAATTGTTTTAATGCGTAAAACCTATAACCTCCTGCCCTACCAGATAATATTACTAGAATTCTCAGTCACGAGTCATGACTTTCCATTCACCTCTACTCATGTTTATAGCTTTTGGCCTCTCTGTTGACATCACATGGTCTGCGGTATTCCTGCCCATACAAATTGATGTTTAAATGTGCCGTTCCGATGCCCTTTAAGCCTTTAGCCAACACAGGACACCATGTCCCTTACATACTCGTTAAACAATGTTCTGCGTCATTTATGAAGTTGCCATGTACCACTGACAGAATTTTTCAGGAGCCATTCCTGGTATTATTCCACCCTATTTTTATTGTGTTCTTTCAGGTCTTCAAAAGTCAGCTGTTAAGCTATCCATAGAAAATAGGATTTAAAATGTAGCCATCATCAATGGAAGTGGCCACATCATTGATGGCATTAACCACGCCATCAATGGTGTTGACCATGTCATCTATGGCATTGGCCACATCATTAATGGTGTGGACCACATCATCAACGGCTTGGTCAGATCATCAGTGGCATTGGCCACATCATCAATGGCTTGGTCATATCATCGGTGGCATTGGCCACATCATCAATGGCTTGCTCATATCATCAGTGGCATTGGCCACATCATCAATGGCTTGGTCATATCATCAGTGGCATTGGCCACATCATCAATGGCTTGGTCATATCATCGGTGGCATTGGCCACATCATCAATGGCTTGGTCATATCATCAGTGGCATTGGCAACATCATCAATGGCTTGGTCATATCATCAGTGGCATTGACCACATAATAAATGGCAGTGGTCACATCATCAATGGCAAAGCCAACCATCACATGCCTGTTGATGACTGGAATGTTGTGGAGGCCTATCTTGCACCTCCTGCCCAGAACCCCTGAAGGTGGAGACAGAGAGTGTGAGGGGATTGAGTGGCACGAGTGCCGGAGTAGCCTATTTGGCAAAGTCCGCTCTTTAGGTGGATAAAGCTGGGGATTGCTGTCCCCAGGACAGGATGCTGAAGCAGTTTGGCACCAGAGCAGTGGATGGTAGCAGAGCCGATATGCAGACAGCGACCAGTGGCAGTCAGACAACAAGGGACTGAGTCAGCAAGCAGAGCAAGTCCCGGAAGCAGGTCAGGGCCAGTAACAGCCAGGCAGCGCAGTACAAAACCAGCAGGCTATGCAGCCATCATTGAAATTTGTTCTTTTTTTCCCCCTGAAGAAGACCTTTACTACTTATGGTTGAAACGCATTGGGGTTGTTCTGTATGATCTTCAATATATATCATGCAATACAACAATGGTTACTGCACAGTTGTTTTGATATGTATACCATGTATGATCTTACCAACCCTCATTACAGAGCTCATGTTTTAACGGACAGTTATGGTTTTTCTAATTTTATAGATCTTTTGTAATAAATACATTTTATAATTATTTTTTGTTGCTGCAATACAAAACCCCTCAGGGAATTTACTGCACCTTCTATACTTGCTTCGGGGCATGCAGTTGCTTCTTGCTCACCTATTGTATCACTCTCTCTCGATGATGAATAAAGTATTTATATATGACTGCACCCTTCAGTCTCTACCTGCTTACTACCCTGTAGAAGCCAGTGACATATTTCAGGCACTGGGGTACAGCAGGTGTGAGGGATACAGCAGGGGAGTCCTATTGAGAAAGAATAGCATACTTTGAAAATATATAAAACAGCGCCATCTCCTTGAAGACTTGGAGAAGACCAAGGACCGGCTGCAGAGGAAACAAAAATTCCAGTAGGGTCTGGCATCGGCCATGATGAATACTTGATGTGTCTGTAAATACACGCTGCTTATTACAGATCCTCAACCCAGCTGAGATTTTGTTCCATTCACCGGCTTGTGTTACTATGATTAGTACATTATCCAGATATAACGTAGGGCGCTATTTTTTCCGCGTTTCTTGAGCACCTTATATGTGAAATATTTTCTTGTTGCAGCATTAGGCTGTAGGAAAAACCATCTGTGCGAATTGCAGATGGCTTGGAAAATAGTGACAGAAATCTATTCTAAAGCTGAACTCCAAGCAAAAGCTAAATACACCGATGAAATGCGTATGAGGGAGCGGTTTTGCCTTCCAAAAGATTTGTATTTTTGTCAGTCTAGCTCTGAGATTTACACAACCCAACCCTGTCTGCCAGGGTAGGAAACCTCAATTCACTCTGTTGAAGCTTATAGGTCATGTCCCTGCAGAAGCCTATGACTGGACAGTAAAAGGAAAAGCGGCTGGGTCATGAGCTCATCTCTCTGTCACTCTGCTTTCTTCTCCAATCAACATACTCCTTGTTAACACATGAGCACTGCAGCACAGCTGGCTGATTGGCTCCTTGTGCTGCTTTTCCCCCTATCCCAGTCTGAGGTCTTCTGCATAGGGACTGTAATTCCGCATACACACAACCGGACTTTTTGACAGCAAAGGTCCGTGGGAACAAATCCATCTGACAATTTGATCATGTGTGGGCTCCACCTTTGCTGTCCAAAAATCTGACGGACTTTAGAAATAGAACATGTTTCAAATTTTTTCGCCGGAACTCCGCCAGACCCAGTTCCTATCGAGAAATCCATTTGTCTGTATGCTAGTCCGACGGACAAAAACCGACGCTAGGGCAGCTATTGGCTACTGGCTATGAACTTCCTTATTCTAGTCCGGTCGTACGTCATCGCGTTCGAATCCATCAGACTTTGGTGTGATTGTGTGTGGCCAAGTCCGTTCATTCAGAAAATCAGAACTCCGCCGAAAGTCTGTCGGGAAGACCGTCGGACCTAGTCCGTCGAAAAGTCTAGTCGTGTGTACGCGGCTTTAGTGATACCTTGTCAAGTTTTGGTGCTTTATTTTAAAAAAATTATGCATCTCAGTGCTGCTACACCAGGAGGTGGGCCACGGACCTGGGAAAGGATATTTCATTAATTGACTGGCAAAAGTCATTCCACTTCACCCACAAATCCTCAATCTACTGCTATACCCAAGAAAAGAATTTTAAACTCTTATCTAGGTGGTACAAGGATCCTTAATCTCTCAATAAAATGTTCCCGTCCGTACCTCCCTCATGCTGGAGATGCGGCTCAGTGGAGGGAAATTACCTCCACATCTGGTGGAATTGCACGGCCATACAACCCCTTTGGTCTCAGGTCTTCACCACATACAGCAGTCTATATGATCGGCCAACGATACCATCCCCAGAGATAGCGCTAATAGCCATGCTTCCATGCTCCATAGCCTCCCAAAAACGTACCTTGGTACTCGTCTTCCTATCAGCCGTCAATCAACTTATCCCCTTTTTTGGAAGACCACTATCACCCCACCCTTATCCCCCACAATGACATCTTCGACAAATTTAAAACCCTCTGGCTTATCTGGATCCAATATTATACCTCTGACTCCCTAAAGGCGATGTTGACACCTCACAGCCAATCCGGACTCACCCCCGAACCCTATCTTCCCAGCCTGTTGCATAGGGGTCTGCCCATCCCTCCCTAACATCCCTTCTTCCTCATTAAACCTATCCTCTTCCTCCTCTCTCTCACTTTCCTTTTTTCTCTTCTCTCCCCCCCCCCCATTCCATTGACTGTTTACTCCCCCATTCTCTATAATTTGTCATGCAATACACCGTGGCTTCAACCGTCACTTCTTGAAAAACGGCTACGCTTGCATACCCTACTGGATTGCGCACTGACATGTATTAGATGTGGATCTCACACTGTATTGCCTATTGTACAGAACATATGATCATTACCCATGTTCTGTTCTTTTAACTTGTAAAATGCAATAAAAAATATTTGACTCTAAATTTAATTCCAGTTGTTTGCAAAGTTTTGTACTGTAAAAAAGTTTTGGGTATGGAGTCAACGATTCATAATGCTTTGTAGTTGTCTGATGAACACGTTTAGAGGGCTGTATATTGTCAGACTGGTTGGCAGGGGCGTTGCTAGGTGGCAAAAAGACCAGAGACTTCAGCCCGAACTCTGAGCCTGGCACCGGGGGGGGGGGGGGGGGGGGTGTTACCTGCCCGACACACACTGACCTACCTGACGCGTACTGACCCACACTGACCTACCTAACACGCACTGACCTACCTGACACGCACTTACCTACCTGACCTGCACTGACCTACCTGACATGCACTGAACTACCTGACATGCACTGACCTACCCGACACGCACTGACCTACCTGACATACACTAACCACACTGACCTACCTGATACGCACTGACCTACCTGACATACACTGACCCACAATGACCTACCTGACATGCACTGACCTACCTGACATACACTGACCCAGACCGATCTACCTGACACACACTGACCTACCTGACATACACTGACTTACCTGATATGCACTGACCTACCTGACATGCACTGACATACACTGACCTACCTAACACACACTGACGTACCTGACATACACTAACCTACACTAACACGCACTGAAATACCTGACCAGACTTCAGGTGACGTGACCTCCTCCTGCAGCTCAGCCGCAGTGTGCGGTGTGCCCAACACAGTAGAGTAGTAGACAGCAGGCACTCCAGGCAGCCAGAGCCATGACACAGGAGAGGAGAGCCGCATGGCAGAGCACTGAGTGGGGAATCTTCTCACAGTGACATGGCACGGTGGCCGCATTGCAACACCTGCCTTCTGGAGCCTGCAGTGCCTATGATGGATGTCAAACGTCCCACGGTCCCCGCATTGGACCAGTGGGACGTCCATCATAGGCGCTGCAGGCTCCAGAATGCAGGACCTGCTATGTCACTCGGCCGCGCTCGGGGTCAGATTGGTCCCCACTCGGCGGCGGCTTTCGGGCTCGGGATAATAACAGAATTGTGCAGGCCCGAGAGCCTGGGCTTTTTGGGGACTCACTTGGGGCACCATCTCCCCTTTGCCCCCCCCCCCCCCCCCCCCATGGTACTGCCAGTAAGGCCATGTATAATAGTCAGAATTCCAGTGCATGATTGTATTAGCATAAAATGTGAGGAGGGGTACTCTAGCAGCTCCGGTCAGGTCGTGTATAATAATCGGAAATTCGATGGCCGGTTATAGTAATAAATGCGCAAACAATAACCGCTACAAAAGTAAACTGCAGGGTTCTCTGGACGCAGAGTTCGCCCAAAAAAAGTGATTTGAATCGTCATGGGTAATACTGCCGTCCATGCATTGGAGAAAAAAAATTAGGCTCCACACCAGTCAGACAGCTGCACCTCAAATGAGGTCTGGGTTTGGGGCTCCAGACATGAGACCCCTTAAAGATTGGCATATATGGTCAGAGGGTACAGTAAGGTGTATTCCTTTGTAAGGTACTTTTGATGTCTGAAGTTACGAGACTCCAGAATAAAAATACCTTGGAAGAAACTCAGCTGTGGCTTCAGAAATCTGTAATGACGAGTGGGTTGATGGATGTGTAGTAGACGCTTGTGTGGTTAAAATTCTCACGCCTGTTTTTCAACTTTGTGTGGCTGGCCCATGCAAGGTTTTCGAGCTGCTCTTGTGTTTTTCCCATTGTATTTTTTTTATTTTGTTAAAAGACAGAAGGCCGCATTCCGTCTAGTTGTTTTTTTATTTTAGTTTTGTAAACTATGAAATATCTCCCTCACATTTGTATCTAAATGTTTCTCTCATGTTTCAGTCTTCTAATTGTTCATATGTAGCAATATGTTAGAACCCATCGAGGCGGCCCTCCTACGCATCGCGGCTGTTGTATTTTTGTAGGAACATGAAAGTAATGCAGCGTACACACAATCGGAATGCTCATCGGAAAAAGCTCTGATGGTTTTCCTGATGGAATTCCGAGGGAATTCGGCTCAAGCTGTCTTGCCTACACACGGTCACATCAAATTCCGATCCTTTATAACGCGGTGACGTACAACACGTACGACGGGACTAGAAAAAGGAAGTTCAATAGTCAGTAGCCAATAGCTTCTGTCTCGTAGTTGAATCTGAGCATGCGTGAGTTTTGGCTTGTCGGAATTGCATACACACGATCGGAATTACCGATAGAAAGTTTTTCCGTCGGGAAAATTGAGAACATGCTATCAATTTTTGGCTAGCGGGAATTCGGTCAGCTAAATTCCGATGGAGCATACACACGGTCACATTTTCTGATGAAAAGCTCTCATCGGTCTTTTTCGGGCCGGAATTCCGATCGTGTGTACGTGGCATAAGAGTTACAGAGGGTTTCCGTTATTGTTGGTTTTGATGTCCGTGGCAATTTACCAATGTACACAAATGTTGTATTGTTTGCAATTTTTTTGCAGGTTAAAGCTGAAAGTGTATGTACATAGAAAGCAGGTGTATGTAGATAGCTGTACACATGCCTAAAAGAAGGTAAAAGTATAATAGGCGGTTTCGTTGTTTCATTGTTTTTTGGGGGGTTTTTCTGCACCATTCTAAACCCTGCGTCTCTTCCTCCAGTTTCTAATGAGGAAGAAAATGGGGGGGTAATGGTCAGAATGAAAGTTTTCAAACCAATAACACTAAACTTCCTAATTCTAACCAAGTTTGTGACCTAGTAGGGTGACATGTTTCCACGACTCTCTTTCCTTGATGGAATTTGAATGAGCAAGCAACAGTCCGGTGAAGGAGGTGCCCATCCTAGATACTAAGAACTTTTTTGTCAATGGTTCCAGGTATTACATGCCAGATGGTAAGCCAAGCACAGGTTCTGCAGTGACCACAGTAATTGAGTTCCCACACGTCTGGGTTTATCTTCATAAGAGGTTTGTTTGGAGGCCAACCAAAAACAGGGTTGTACTTTCCTCAGCAGCTGTCGGCATTCTCAGCTGATGGGATAGGTGCAGGCACTGTAACGTGAACTTCAAAAGGTCCACCACAGGGTTCAGGAGTCCCTCCTAGACCCTGACACAATAACCGGATTACATCCTTTCCAACCAGGTGACTGGGTCGTTAGCTCGAGAGGACGAGACAACTGGATCCACGCAAGCCACTGCAAGAAGCTGCTCAACCACACCAAAGAATGAGACGTATCTTTATTTTAGGGCTGTTAATGATTAAAATTTTCGTGTTCAATTAATCTTTTTTTTTTTTAATCGATTAATCGACTAATTTCAATCAATTATAATGCACATACAGATCCACCTACTTTTAGCTGATCTCCTTGCATTGCAACTCTGCATTAGTCAGTGGTAAATGTGGTATACACTATATACAATCGCCCGGCACTAGTTAGTTTTCACAATCCATGACTTAACTTCACAGTTCACACAAATACGTTTTAAATTTAAACTATAGCACTGATGTAAGTCATTTTTTTTTTCCCACAGTAGCGTGACAATCCCTCCACCTCCTGTCTAACTAATCACTCTCACCTTATGGCAGTATAACTGCGGCGGTTGGTCGGGAAGTGGTCAAAGTTCATGTGCGTGTAAAGGCAGGTGTCCCAATACTTTTGTTTATATAGTACCCCCCCTTTTTCCTCCCTTCCTCTCATGTCTTCCCCTTCCACAGCCCCCACCCCTTTTCCCCTTCTACCTTCCTGGTCATCTCTCTTCTCCCTCCTTCCTTTTCCCCTCCCCCCCTCCCGCACTTTCTACCCGTTCCCCTCTTTCCTTCCCTTCCCCCCCTTTTCCTCCCCCCCCCCTTCCCTCTCTCCAACTTTCTACCCGCTCCCCTCTTTCCTTCCCTCCCCCCCTTTTTTCTCCTTATCCATCCCCTCCCTCCCCCTCCCCCCTCCCCCTTCTCTCCTTCCCATTCCCTTCCATCCCCCCCCCCCTTTCTCTCTTTTAAACCCCCCCATTTGTCTTAGTGTCCCTTCTACACCTTAACCAGTCAACGTATTGGGTCTTTTACTAACACTATGTCTTTTATTTAGAGATCTATGCACAATCCCCCATGTCCGCCGCAGGGGTAATTTAGCTGGGTGGCCCTTTCCCGCACGTAACAATTTATTCATTGGGTAAGCTATCCTTGTTTATTTATGTATTATACGCTGTAACTTTATCTTTACTATTGTTGAACCATATTTTGTGTATTTCATTGTATTATTTGTTTCTTAGATTGGTTCTCCTGAGGAAGTGGTACAATGCTGCAAAACTAGTAGAGACCTTGACCAATCTATAATCTGCATCTACAGATACTCTTTGGGGGAACCCTGAGTATCTTTTTTTTTTTTTCATAAAAAATGTCAACTGTATGTTTTTTTTACTTGTAATAAACCTCTTTTTTACATAACATTGTATATTGTTTTTTACCAGTACCGAGATAGTCCATTACCTAACCGGGTGGGTACACTATAGGGTCAGCTTCAGCAACTGCTCCCCTGCCCCCCACCCCTGCTTTGGTAATATAGTGTAGAAATAGGAGTCAAATCAGTAAACTCATTAGTAAAAGATAAACCTTTTTTTTAATGAAATATGCAATTTATTTTAAAAAATGCATGGTCATTAGAAAAGCCAATACTCATTGTCAGTTGATCACAAATTAATATACTGCCAAGATATGGCTGAAATGAATGATTTAGATATTCAGCTACTGTTATATTAAAATATGTCTTTGTGTGCTCCTTACTGAATATATTGTTTGGTTATTTCCTATTATGCATGATGGCTGTAGGCATACAGAACACATTCAGCTGTTGGCTGAACACAACTCATATATTAGATCAGCCTTTCTCAACCTTTTCAACACAGAGGAAACTTTGAAATAGTTCTCTGGTCTCGGGGAACCTCTGCTAAAAATTAGAGATCTACAACTCATGATACAATAGTGTGATGGTCAGTGGGAAGAATGGTCCTTACACCTGTGGTCATTGGGAAGAATTACCTCCTTACAGATAGCTAAAAAGATCAATGGTTTGAGTGGGAACTTATCTGAGAGGCAGAAATTGCCCAATGCTGAAGGAACCCCTAGCAACCTCTGGAGGAACCCTAGGGATCCATGGAATCCTGGTTGAGAATCACTGTATTAGAATTTTCAGTACACTGGGAAGGGTAATTACAAAATTGTAGACAAGTTTGCTTTCCTTACAAGTTTTCAGTGATAACACCATAGAAAAGCTTTCGGCCAATTTGAATTACAGTTTTTCAGTCTGCTCTTGAAGACTGAAAATTTATAAAAAAAAATAGCTTAATGCTGTTAAAACAAATAATTTTCAATTGTTTTTCCTATCCAAGGAATTTAAATTCTACTCAGCCTCTCTTGTGATTTACTCAACAATGAGAAGGGAAAGTTCAGGTGACAAAGGAAGGTGTATAAATGCAGGATTTAATAGAATCATCTGATCTGGCATGTGGCGGAGACATGTAAATATACTGTATATCCAAAATGGCAAAATATGCGGCATTCATGCGTTTAGTTGTTTCCATTTATCCTGTGAAAACAGAGAGAGATTGCATGATTTATAAACCTTATTATAGATAGATAGATAGATAGATAGATAGATAGATAGATAGATAGATAGATAGATAGATAGATAGATAGATAGATAGATAGATAGATAGATAGAATGGTATAGCTATGATTGAATGAGCCCTGGGATAAAATTTGGAGGGCCGACTCTTAATGGTCTCCTCCTTTAATTGTCTCCTCCACCTTTACAAAGGCAATGCAGTGTCGGTCAATTCTCTTTACGCAAAGCTTTATAACCTTATTTAATATGTTACTTCCTGGCTACCACATTGGAAAGTTTAATGGCTGTTTCAGGTGGAATTTCTTTGTGAACATATATGGGCTCTGAGAAAATCCTCACTGTTGGTCATTTATTATGACCTAGTATTAACCAGGCAATGCACCACCATGACAGGGCACTGGCCCATCTTGTGGCCCTACTACTTTTGTACTTCTTTCACTCTTTATGAGAGTAGTTTGGTTATGTAACACCCCACGGCCATACCCACCAGTTAATTTACAGTAGCCATTGACCGCGTACCAGGCTCGTGACATTTTAGATGAGATGCTACATTAATGTTGCCATAACCACCTCTTCCTTCTGTATGAAGGTTATATCCATGAATTTTAGCTGGAGGGGTTAATTCAAGCATAGGCTCCTGCTTCTTCTTTGTGTCTTTACTCGCTTGAAGGAACCCTATGCCTGGCATGAACCTATCCATTAAGCAGTCCTTGGGGTCAACTATAATTTACAAGTCTGATCCTCTTCCTAGCCTCCAGGAAATCTTCCACCTCTTCCTTCTGTAGAAGGTTATATCCATGAATTTTAGCTGGAGGGGTTAATTCAAGTTTAGGCTCCTGCTTCTTCTTTGGGGCTTTTCTTGCTTGAAGGAACCATAAGCCTTGCATGAACTTATTCATTAAGCAGTCCTTAGGGTCATATATCATTCACAAGTCTCTTCCTCTTCCTGGCCTCCAAGAAATTTTCCACCTCTTCCTTCTGTATGAAGGTTACATCAATTGATTTTAGCTGGAGGGGTTCATTTAAGAATAGGCTCCTGCTTTTTCTTTGGGGCTTTTCTTGCTTATAAGAACCCTAAACCTGGCATGAACCTATCCATTCAGCAGTCCTTGGGGTCAACTATCATTTACAAATATGTTTCTCTTCCTGGCCTCCAGGATATCTTCCACCTCTTCCATCTGTATGAAGGTTATATCCATTGATTTTAACTGGATGGGGTTAATTCAAGGATAGGCTCCTGCTTTTTCTTTGGGGCTTTTCTTGCTTGAAGGAACACTAAGCCTATCATGAACGTATCTATTAAGCAGTCCTTGGGGTCAACTATCATTTTCAAGTCTGTTCCTCTTCCTGGCCTCCAGGGAATCTTTCAATACATATAACAGTTCACTTAAGAAGCCCCCCCCCCCCCCCCATGACTACACAGTTCTCCCATTACAGAGCCCCCCATAATCACACAGTTCCCATTCAAACAGCCCCCCCCTCCCAGACACACAGGCCAACCCTTCACAAAGGCCCTACCTTTTGACAACACGGCTGAAGGCAGGAGATGGAGGAGGTCTAGAGGAAGTGGACTTACATCTCCTACAGAATGCTTGGGGTGGTCCTGCATGCAGAGGTCCAGGATCAGAGTCATGCACTGGCATGGTGCGGGCAAGCTGGCTGCCTTCATCAGAGTAATGCATGTTTCCTGGCCCTAGAGTGTTGTTGGTTGTTATAGTGCTCGTAACTGGCCAACCTGAACCATGGCAACTCATAATGCTTATTTGGAACAAACTGGGTTCCATGCTTGCGGCACTATAGGGGAACCCAGATGGCATCCTGCCATGGCAGCCTAGTTGAGAAGCACTGCTCTATTCAAAATGAACAACAAATGTTGCCTTTTGTTTTTACTTTAAAATTATATTAAACCTTTGTTTCTTAAATAAAAAACATGTCATACTTACCTTCTAATAGTGTTGCACAGAGTAGCTCCGATCCTCCTTTTCTGGGGCCCCCCACCAGCGGTCCAGGCCCCTCCTCTTTGGTGAGTGCCCCTTTGGAAAGCTACTTTCCCTGGGGGCACCCATGAGTGCCCACTCCTGCGCCGCCCAGTCTGGGTCTATTAACAGAGGCTGGGTGACTAGGCCCTGGCCCCCGCTCCCTCATCACAGAATTTGATTGACAGCAGCGGAAGCCAAGGGCAGCTGCTGCTACCAATCTGCCCAAAGAGGAGGGTGAGCAGGGCCCCTGCTCTCGTGCACTTTGCTGGATCAGATCAGGCAAGGGTAACAATAAGGGGGGAGGGGGGGGGGGGGCTGTGAGGCTGTGAGGCTGTGAGGCTCCTGCAGCACAGAGGTATCTTTTACCTTAATGCATAGAATGCATTTAGGTAAAAAGCCTTGAGGCTTCAGAACCACTTTGAGTTGTGGCAACTATCCCCACCATCACCGTGTGGAGAAGTTAGACCCCCACTATCCATGTTTATCAGGTTCCATCAAACCTAAAGTAGCATAGTCCCTAATGCCGCGTACACATGACCGGACTTTCCAGGCAGACTAGGTCCGACGGACCTTCCGAACAAACGGACTTGCCCACACACATACGGACTAAGTCCGTTCGAAAGTCCATTCGTTTTGAACGTGATGACGTAAACGGGACTAAACAAGGAAGTTCAATAGCCAGTAGCCAATAGCTTCCCTTGCATCGTATTTGGTTCGTCAGACCAGCACACAGATGAATGGTTTTCCCGATTTCACTCCGTCTGAGTTAAGTTCGTTGGATAGATTTAAACATGTTCTGTTTCTAGGTCCGTCAGATTTTTTTTTTTCGAAAAACGATCGGACTAGCCCACACACCATCGGATTGTCCGACGGACTAATCCCTTCGGACCTAGTCTGCTGGAAAGTCCGGTCATGTGTACGCGGAATAAGAGTAATAGGAAGGTTCAACATCCTTCTTCCACCACTTCTCTTGGCATTCACAAAGGGCCAGACACAATGGTAACACAAGATTACATTCCCTTAGGACCCCCTTTGTTCCTGAGCACCGCTGTCCTCTATGTGTCACCCCGAGCTGAGATATTACATTCACTTCATGTGGAACTCTGTTTTGGTTAAGACAGCTAACGGGGGCTCCATGCTGGCCACACATAGATATGAAAGAGATAAAGGAGGGAACAGAAGAAGGATAGATAAGTACATAGAAGATATATACAGTGGTGTTATGAATATGGATAGCTGTGTACCTGTGCAGTATACACTGACATCTTCTGCATGGCTGCAGTCGTTGTACGACCAAACACGGTGTCTGCATTTATCCAATGACGTTTCGTTTCCAGCACATTCAACATCATCTAGCCAAATTGTGCCTTTTGATTGGCCAAACCGCTTCCTGCTCCAACTGTATGGCTGGCTACAGCCACACTTAATCTGACTGCAGGTGACATTGGCAGCCTTGTCATTCCAAAGGTCATCACACACACTGCCCCATTGGCCATCATGGTAGACCTCCAGTCTCCCCGTGCATCTGTCCGGCCCATCAACCAGTCTGGCCTGGAATGGCTCTAAATGAAAATCAATATATATTATAGTATTACAACTTGTTAGTGCCAGCCTTAAAGTGTTACTAAACCCAGGAGCCTGCATTCACTATATCTGGTCTTCCACAGTACACAGGACATGGAAATGCAATTATTTTAGTAAATATAAACCGTTAAATACCTTTGTCTTATCTGCAATATATAGCAGTCTTATGACTTTTATCAGTGTCTGGTTAAAGCTTGCAGGAGGCATTTTCATTTTTCCCCTGATTGTCCTATGAGTCTGACCCCTGGCCCTCTGTCTGGACAATGCCGACTGGCCCTGTGCTGATCACATGGACCCTCCCCAAAAAAAAAAAACTCTCTAGCAATACACACCAAACTGAGCATGTGCAGAGTGCCCCTCAAGGCTCTATACTGTCAGCAGATGGATTGGGGATTAGGTTCCACAGTGAGTATAACAAGCATGCTTTACTGCACATACAGACTGATTTTACTATTGTGGGTTTAGTAACACTTTAATACTGAACTATGTTTATCCAACCACGAGAAGAGGTCATAAAATATAAGTAGCTCATGTTGTAAATTCCATGGAAAGTTGTTTCTTTAAAAGTGTATCTACAGCAATTTTTTTTTAGGATTTGGATTCAGTGTGCACCCCAATGAGATTTCTCCTCACTTCCTGTCACTGAGGCACAGGGCCGGTGCTATCACTAGGCAAACTAGGCAGCCGCCTAGGATGCACTGCTGCCTATGGCGCCTGGCCACTGGTGTTCCTACTCTTTTCTCTTTGCAGAAAGCAACTAAGTCTCAGCATCAGCAGGCAGACTGCTGCTTTGTTCGCACATAGCATCAGAGGCGCAGCTGAGGCCTGTATCTGTGTCCTGACTCCCGAATGAATGGAAGCAAGCAAACATTCACTGGTAGCCTGCATTTGATGAGCGCCGGTGAGGCTGCATTTGATGGGTGCTTCATTAAAAGGGTGGGGTATACACGGGGGCGGCAAAATCGACTAGAGTGTCAAAAATCCTTGCCTCAGCCCTGCTGAGGCACAACTAGGGTTGCCTCCTGTCCGGGATTCACCCGGACAGTTCGGGTTTGGAATCATGTGTCCGGATTTGAGAATGTCTGAGACCCAGGCACATTATTCAGACTGGACTATGGCCTCCCAGCAGGGTTTCTGGCTGCAGCTGTCTAAGCTGAGAGTGTCTGTCACTCTCTTTTTCATGCTGCCCAAAGCCAGCACTAACAATTCCCCCTCCCCCCACACACACTGACAGGAGAGGAGAGAGGGCTCGATCTGCACCTCTTCCTCCACCCCTCTGTGTCTGCTCGCACTCCAATCTCCAGTGCTGTGCTTCAAAAAAGGAAAGTGGGAGCCGGAAATTTGAAGTCCAGCAGCCTCAGATACACCTGGATGAGAGGTGCTGACTGCCAAGGGGTAAGTGAGCTCACTATCCATCCCCGTCTGTGGCTGAAGTTTCCCCTTCTCTCTCTTGCCTCTGAGTAAGTACAGTAAGGTAAATCAGGGTTCTCAGAGCACCCCTTACATCAAAGCTCCCCTTTACACCAGAGGCCACAGTGTTCCCCCTTATATCAGAGTCCTCCCATACATCAGAGTTCTTAGTGTTCCCCCTTAAACCAGGGTTCCCAGAGCATCCTTTATGTTAGAGTCCCCAGAGTTCTCCCTTACATCAGAGTCTGCAGAGTCCCCCCTTACAGTGAAAGGAAACTCTGCGAGTTCAGACGTAAAAGGGAACTCTTGTTATTAACTTCATATGATTAAAAATGTTATTTAATACTAAAATATATGTATAAAAAAATTGCTGTGTGTTCAATGTTCAGATTTGATTTGAAGAAAAGATGGCAACCCTGGGCACAACAGGGAATGAAAAGAAGCCTCTCAAAGTGGGTTTAATTTCCCTTTTTAGTTATTAATGAAACAGAAAAGATTTTCTCTCAGTTCCTGTTCTCTGTCACTGACAAAGTGTGAAAGTGTTTGATTTTCTCATCCCTGTCTTTCCCTGTGACAAGACCACCATACAAATAAAGTGCATAGATCTGCAGTAAAAACCCTGACAGAGGTTTTAACACTTGCCTACTACAGTGCTTTGAAAAAGTATTCATACCGCTTAAAATTTTCCACATTTTGTCATGTCACAACCAAAAACGTAAATGTATTTTATTGGGATTTTATGTGATAGACCAACACAAAGTGGCACATAATTGTGAAGTGGAAGGAAAATGATAAAATGGTTTTAAAAAAACAAATAAATATGTGAAAATTGTGGGGGGCATTTGTATTCAGCCCCCTTTACTCTGATACCCTTAAGAGGCGGTTCACACAGGGGCAACACGACTTCCAGCGTGACTTTTGTAAGGCAACTTGGACACGACTTGAGTATAAATTAACAGCGTGACTTGGAGTGACTTCAACACGACTTGGGGCAACTTACAACACGACTTTAAGTCGCCCCAGGCCAGGCGACTTTGGCCGTGGCCAATCAGAGAATAATGAGCTCTCAAGGGGGAACTCCACGCCAAATTTTAAATAAAAAACTGGCATGGGTTCCCCCTCTGGGAGCATACCAGGCCCTTAGGTCTGGTATGGATTTTAAGGGGAACCCCCGTTTTTTCGGTGTGGGGGTCCCCCCAAAATCCATACCAGACCCTTATCCGAGCACGCAGCCTGGCCGGCCAGGAAAGGGGGTGGGGGATGAGCGAGTGCCCCCCCCCGAACTGTACCAAGCCGCGTGCCCTCAACATGGGGGTGGGTGCTTTGGGGAAGGGGGGCGCCCTGCGGCCCCCCCACCCCAAAGCACCTTGTCCCCATGGTGATGAGGACAAGGGCCTCTTCCCGACAACCCTGGCCATTGGTTGTCGGGGTCTGCGGGCAGGGGGCTTATCGGAATCCGGGAGCCCCCTTTAATAAGCCCCCCACCCTATGTGAATGAGTAAGGGGTACATCGTACACCTACCCATTCACCTGGGGAAAAAAGTGTCAATAAAAAAAAACCACAGGTTTTGAAAGTAATTTATTAATCAGCTCCGGGGTCTTCTTCCGACTTCTCCGATCTGTTCGGCCTCTTCTCCCGGTGTCTGGCCTCTTCTCCCGCTCTCCGGCGTCTTCTCCCGGGCTCCTCCGCTGTCTTCTTGCATCTCTTTTACTAGCGGAGGAGCCCGGTCTCCTCCATCCTTCTTCCCTCTTCTCTCTTCTTTCGATGTTGACACGCCACTCTCTTCCGCTGTAATGACTTGTGCGATGCATGCGGCGACTTTTATACCGGGTGATGCCACACGGTGACCCTGCTCCTTTATGACGTCAAGTCCCGGGGCACGCTTATCAGATCCCCATTCTGACAGGGGAGTAGAGACAGATCTGCTGTTCCTAGTGATCAGGAACAGCGATCTCTCTGTACTCCCAGTCAGTTTTATACCCCCCACAGTTAGAAACACCTCCCTAGGGAACACTAAACCCCTTGATCGCCCCCTGGTGTTAACCCCTTCCCTGCCAGTGTCATTTTTACAGTAATCAGTGGCTATTTTTAGCTCTGATCACTGTATAAATGTCACTGGTCCCCAAAAAAGTGTCAAAAGTGTCTGATCTGTCCATCGCAATGTCATAGACCTGCTAAAAATCGCTGCTCGCCGCCATTAGTAGTAAAAAATTAATAAATAAATAGTAAAAATCCCATAAATCTATCCCCTATTTTGTAGATGCTTTAACTTTTGCGCAAACCAATCAATATGCGCTTCTTGCAATTTTTTTTTTTTTTTTTTTTTTTTTACCAAAAATATGTAAAAGAATATATATCAGCCTAAACTGATGAAGAAATTTGTTTTTTTATTTATAATTATTATAGCAAAAAGTAAAAAATATAGTTTCTTCTTTTTAATTGTCGCTCTTTTTTTGTTTATAGGGCAAAAAATTAAAAAACGCAGAGGTGATCAAATACCACCAAAAGAAACTACTATTTGTGGGAAAAAAGGATATACATTTTGTTTGGGTACAACTTTGCACGAAACTGCGCAATTGTCAGTTAAAGTGACGGAGTGCCATAATGCAAAAAATGGGCAAATCCTTCCGGTCCCTAAGTGGTTAATCTCAGTATAAATACGGCTGTTCTGTGAAGCCCCCATAGGTTTGTTAGAAAACCTTTGTGAACAATTCATGAAGGTCAAGGAACACAGTAGACAGGTCAGGGATAAAGTTGCGAAGAAGTTTTAAGCAGTGTTAGGTTATAAAAAAAATATCCCAAGCTTTGAACATCTCACAAAGCTCTGTTCAATCCATCAACCGAAAATGGAAAGAGTATTGGCACACCTGCAAACCTACCAAGACATGGCCTACCAAGACATGGCAGTTTGCGAGAAGCCATGTGGAAGAAGGTGAGACCAAAATGGAAATGTTTAATATCAAAATAAGTATGTATAGTAGAAAACGAATACAGCACCTTGAACACACAGTGAAACATGGTGGTGGCATCATGTTGTGGGGATGCTTTTCTTCAGCAGGGACAGGGAAGCTGGTCAGAGTTGATGGGAAGATGGATGGCGCCAAATACAGGACAATCTTAAAAGAAAACCTGTAATGCCGCGTACACACGACCGGACTTTCGGGCAGAAAAGGTCCAACGGTCTTCCCAAAAGACTTTCAAGGGACTTCTGAACGAACGGACTAGCCCACACGCGAACGGACTAAAGTCCGTTCGTTTTGAACATGATGACGTACGACGGGACTAGAAAAGGAAGTTCAATAGCCAGTAGCCAATAGCTGCCCTTGCGTCGTATTTGGTCCGTCGGACCAGCATACAGACGAACGGTATTCCCGGTAGGACAGATTTGAAACATGTTCTATTTCTAGGTCCGTCTGAATTTTTTAAAGAAAAACGATTGGACTATCCCACACATGATCGGACTATCCGATGGAATGATTCCATCTGATCTATTCTGATGGAAAGTCCGGTCGTGTGTACGTGGCATTAGAGTCTGCAAAAGACTTGAGACTGGGGAGGGGGTCAACTTCCAGTAGAACAATGACCCTAAACATACAGCCAGAGCTACAATGGAATAGTTAAGATCGGGGATCTCCAAACTGCAGCCCTGGGCTGGATGTGGCCCTTGCTTGCCTTTATCTGGCCCTTGGGGCACTATTTCATCCACTGAAATCAACAATGGGGAATCATTTTTGTTGTTGGCACCAACAATGGGGCACTATTCCTCCAACTGGCACCATCAAAAGGGTCAAATTCCTTCCATTGACACCAACGATGGGGCACTAGTCCTCACCACTGACACCAAAGATATGGTATTGTTTACTCTCACTGGGCACCTGGACATGTTTGACATCCCATGGCCACAGTCTGCCCCCCCCCCCCCCCCAAAGTTTGAAGGACAGTAAACTGGCCCTTTGTTTAGAAAGTTTGGAGACCTCTGGTTTAGATCAAAGCATATTCATGTGTTAGAATGGCCCAGTCAAAGTCCAGACCTAAATCCAATTGAGAATCTGTGGCAAGACTTGAGAATTGCTGTTCACAGATGCTCTCCATCAAATCTGACAGAGCTTGAGCTATTTTGCAAAGAAGAATGGGCAAAAATGTCCCTCTCTAGGTGTACAAAGCTGGTAGAGACATCCCCAAAAAGACTTGCAGCTGTAATTGCAGTGAAAGGAGGTTCTACAAAGTGTTGACTCAGGGGGGCGCCATAGAAATGCCCCCCACACTTTTCACCTAATTATTTGTAAAATAAAATTGAAAACCATTTATCATTTTCCTTCCACTTCACAATTATGTGGCACTTTGTGTTGGTCTATCACATAAAATCCCAATGAAATGCATTTATGTTTTTAATTGTAACATGACAAAATGTGGAACATTTTAAGAGGTATGAATACTTTTTCAAGGCACTGTACTTAAATAGATTTTAGAGAGTTTAGTGTCACTTTAAGGTTACTTTGTAACTGTAGGAAAGGTGGTCTGACCTTCACATACAGAAAGGGTTCTTTATTGTAAGAGATGTAAAACTGTGGAACTGTATTCTGCATAATGTTTACCTAAGTACCGGTATGTCATTTATTTATTTTAAAATATTCCTTTGATATTTGACATTTAGCTTTACACTCTCAGTGACCATGTCTTATCCACCTTTTTGTTCTCCGTGGTTAACAACCGCCACACCCCCGCCCCAATCTTTGTTCTCATTTACAGATTACCACTTCCTGTTTCCTGTAAGGAGTGTTGGAGGGTTTCTACACCATCCGGAACCATGAGCATCCCCCTTCTTTCTACAATCTATAAGTGTTGTACTTTCCAAGTCTTTGCAGTGTTACAAAAAATAAACATCCAGAGAGCACACATTTACAGAGAACACACGGAACATGCACAGCTAGAGCACACACACATACAGAGAACGCACGGAACATGCACAGCTAGAGCACACACATATACAGAAAACACACGGAACATGCACAGCTAGAGCACACACATACAGAGAACTCATGGAACATGCACAGCTAGAGCACACACGCATACAGAGAACACATGGAACATGCACAGCTAGAGCACACACATACAGAGAACTCACGGAACATGCACAGCTAGAGCACACACGCATACAGAGAACACATGAAACATGCACAGCTAGAGCACACACATGTACAGAAAAGACACGGAACATGCACAGCTAGAGCACACACATACAGAGAACACACGGAAGATGCACAGCTAGAGGACACATACAGAGATCACAGAGATCATGCACTGCTAGAACACACACATACAGAGAACACATAGAACATGCACAGCTAGAGCACGCACATATATAGAGGACACACGGAACATGCACAGCTAGAGCACACACACATACAGAGAACACATGGAACATGCATAGCTAGAGCACACACATATAAAAAAAACACACGGAACATGCACAGCTAGAGCACACACATACAGAGAACACACGGAACATGCACAGCCAGAACACGCACACATACAGAGAACACAGAGAACATGCACAGCCAGAGCACACACACATACAGAGAACACAGAGAACATGCACAGCTAGAGCACACACACATATAGAAAACACACGGAAAACATGCACAGCTAGAGCACACACATATACAGAGAACACACAAAACATGCACAGTTAGAGCACACACACATACAGAGAACACACAGAACATGCACAGGGGCCACAGCCAGAGACTCTACACAATGTGCACAGCCAGAGAACACACAGAATATGCCTACACATAAAAAGAGAACACACAGAATGTGAACAGCCAGAGCACACATACATACAGAGAACACACAGAATGTGCACAGCCAGAGCACACATACATACAGAGAACACACAGAATGTGCACAGCCAGAGCACACATACATACAGAGAACACACAGAATGTGCACAGCCAGAGAGCACACAAATACACAGAACAGGCAGAACATTTACTGACTGCCAGAACACAAACACATACACAGAACACAGGGATCATGCACAGCTACAGCACACACACATATAGAGAGAATGCACGGAACATGCATAGCCAGACCACACACACATATAGAGAACACACAGAATGTGAACAGCCAGAGCACACATATACATAGAACACATGGAACATGCACAGTCAGACCACACGCACATACAGAGAACTCACAGAATATGCACAACCAGAGCGCACACACACATACAGAGAACATATGGAACATGCACAGTCAGAGCACACACATATACATACATAGAATACATGGAACATGCAAAGCCAGAACACATACACACACATAGCTTATACAGAGAACACATTAAACATACACAGTCAGAGCATACACACACACACACGAGAAAACACGGAACGTGCACAAGGAACACATAGAACATACACAACCAGAGCACACACACATAACACATGAAATGCGCACGTCACTGTCAGAGCACACACATATTCAGAGGACACACGGAATGTGCACAGCCAGAGCACACACATGCATACCGAGAATACATGGAAGATGGAACACTGTCAACACAGGCAGCAATTAAAGAGGAAGTAAACCCTGATGGGTTTACTTCCTCTTTCATTCCCTGCAAAGGCAAAGCATAATGGACTACTATGCATCGCATAGTAGCCCATTATGTGTCACTTACCTGACACAGGAGCCAGCGATGTCACCGCTGTCCCCTGTAGTCTGCCGTATCCATCTTGCTGGTGGCGTCTCGCAGCTCCGCCGCTGTCATTCGTCGGAGCCGCGATGACGTCACTCCCCCACATGCGCACGGGAGCCGACACGCGCGGCAGATCCATTGTTGGAAATGCCGCGCTCAGTGCGCCTGCGCGTCGCTGTCTACGGCGCATGCGCCGTAGACAGCGGTGCCTGTCTTCAGGCAAATATCTCCTAAACCGTATAGGTTTAGGAGATATTTCTTGGACCTACAGGTAAGCCTTAATCTAGGCTTACCTGTAGGTCAAAGTGGTTTGTAAGGGTTTACAACCACTTTAAAATCCAAGAGGCTCTGAATATTCCCTATCCTAGGTTAAACAAAATACAACTTTTACAAACAGAATAAAACAACAATAAAATAAAATAAAATAACAATAAAAACAAAATAAAAAGAGGGGGAAATATATACTTTTTCACCTGCAGGATTTTAATATTGAAGACTCGATCTTCAGGTTAATATACCAGTCAGGACTGGATCTCTTGTCAAATGACAACCAATGATAAGACAGTAAATGATCCCATACCTCTGCAAATGAGCCAGACATCCTCCCAGTGGTGGCAATGGTGTGATTTAATGGGTTCAATTTGGCATTCAGACAGGGCCTCTTCATCTCCAGTACACTTCACCATTTTCTGCCAGATTTGGCCTTTTCCTTTCTTCAAAAAGCCACATGGCTTACCTCTCACGAGGGATCCACACTTCAGCTCTTTACACACCACCTTGGAGTCCCATCCATGCCACGCGCGGCTACACACAGAGCTCCATTCTCCATTGTGGTGAACCTCCAACCTCCCACTGCAGTGGTCGGGTCCATCCACCAATCTGATCTTCAGTGACTCTTCTGAAATTATCGAGAAATGGGAGTTTGGCAAATTGGCATGTCAAACTTAAATTTTAGTTTATCCTTAGAATGACCTAACTACTTGCACATGGTGTCACGGCATGAATGTAAGGATGGTCATATAAGTTACCATACCCAAGAGTAACTTCTAGGCCAGATCCTGTATTTATACCAGTGTTGGCAGTGGCATCGCTAGAGGGTGGCTACTGGGGCTATAGCCCCGAATCTGGGGCCCATAGCCCCAAATCTCCTACCTGGGGTTGGCTCCAGAGGAGGAACGTGGCTAGTTAATGTTATCAGGTACAAGTTCTTTACATATAGTCAGCAGTTCAGACAATTTAATCATTGTCCTGATGTCCACTTCTATACTAATCTGACGGGCAATGTAACCGCAGCCCCCCGATGTAAGGGGGAGGCTCTCTGGGGACCCTGATGTAAGGAAGGGGCTCTCTGGGAACCCTGATATAAGGGGAGGCTCTCTGTGGGCCCTGATGTAAGGAAGGGGCTCTCTGGGGCCCCTGATGTAAGGAGGGGAGCTCTCTGAGGACCCTGATGTAAGGGGGGATCTCTGGGGACCCTGATGTAAGGAGGGGGCTCTCTGGGGATCCTGATGTAATGAGGAGAGCTCTTGGGACCCTGGTGTAAGTAGGACGGCTCTCTAGGGACCCTGATGTAAGGGGGGCTCTCACACACACACACACATATATATATTATATTCATGTATATGCTCACCCAAGCGTATGACTTTCTTTACTTTGCTGCTATGGGCTCTAGCCCCAGATCTTTTGTAGACCTAACACCGCCCCTGGGTGTTGGTATTCTGATTTTAGTAGGAGCCATACCTTGTTGGTACCAAGACATGTAGCTTTTCTTCCACATATATCTGTAAATTGTTGAGGGCTGAGGGTTGTGTGGTTTTTTAATGTACTCATGGTGTATTGCTATGATTGACACACATACACATGGGAGGATTTCAGCTGCCCTTGCATTTAGTTTTGTGTTTCCCATGTCACTGTACTTTCAAAAACAATCTATAATTCTGTAATTTTATAACTTTTTAACCACTTGACCTCCGGAAGATTTACCCCCCTTCCCGACCAGGCCACTTTGCGCCACGGCTCTGTATTATTTTAACTGACAATTGCACGGTCATGCGATGCTGTACCTATATAAAATGTATGTCCTTTTTTTCCCATAAAGAGCTTTTTTTTGGTGGTATTTGATCAGCTCTGCATTTTTTCTTTTGCACTATAAACAAAAAAAAAGACCAACAACTTTGAAAAAAAAGCGTGTATTAATTGGTTTGTGCAAAAGTTATAGTGTCTACAAGTCTATTTCAATTTAGAGTTTTTTTTTTACTAGTAATAGGGATGATCAGTGACTTATAGCAGATCTGCGATACTGCAACGGACATTTGCACACTGACACTTTATGAGAACCAGTGACACTAATACAGCGATCAGTGCTAAAAATATGCACTGTCACTGTACTAATGACACTGGCTGAGAAGGGGATCAAGGGGTTAACTGTGTGCCTGACCAGTGCCTTTCTAAAATGTGGAAGATGATTTTACTAGGGGAGGGCAGGGATCCTAGTCCATGCTTTTCAGAGGCACAGGATCCATGTCTTCCCTCCTGTCAGTACGGAAATCTGCATTATTTACATAGGCAGATTGGAGGTTTGTCTCTGTGGCTGATGATCGATTGGTGCACAATCTGTGTGGTGTTACAAGCTGTGTGTAAATACAGCGGGAGTGAGCTGCCGGTGCGCATGTGCGCCCCCAACACAGAAGTGCAGGATATATACGTGATCTGGCGCACCGTGGCCACCCTGTACCAGTAAAACTGCTATAGGGCAGACGGCAAGTGGTTAAACTAATTTTCCTTTTAGCTTAACAAAACTGGCATGAAAATGCATTCTCAGAGGGTTGATTGATAAAGTCCTAGATTCACAAGAAGTGGGTTGAACAGCAATGGCAGGACGAGTACTAAGTTGAGTGTCTGTGGGGGACAGCACCGGAGTAACTTTTATAGCAAAAGCTGCATATCTTATTTTCAAAGCTGCTTGGCAATTCAATTATTTTTATTGTCCAAAACTTAGAACAAAACCTGGGACAAAGAATTCGTAGAGCACCATGGGTTTCCTAAAGAGAGCATGCCAGTTGCTGCCTGCCTTTAGGCCGACTCTGTCTGACTGCAACCTCAGATGCTGCTGTGGGGGTGGGGGGGGGGGGGGAATCACTGCTCTGACTGTGTGTGTAAATTGCAACTTAAAGTATAACTAAAGGCAAAACCTTTTTTCCTGGTGCCTCCATGGCAGCATACCTATGACAAGCTCCACCTTGGCTCCTCCCTCAGGATCAGTGAATATTATAAAAGAATACAGTTAGAGCAACCCCCAGCATTCTCCTTATTTTCTCTCATACCTTTGGTCAGTGTATGTTTGGTCATCTGTCCTTACCTCTGCAGTCGGTAACTTCCATCCGGTCTCAGCCTGTCCCTGATGCAGTCCCTTGGCTCGGACTGCTAAATGCACTAAAAAGCAAAAAAGTCCCTTCTGAGGGTCTTTTGGGGCATGGATTCCAGGTGGATGTATTAGGGGCGTGACTACCCCTAGCCACTATTTAGTAAGCCTGGGAGCCTCAGTAGGGTGGCCTGCTTCTCCTCAGCGGTGTCCACTCTGAGAGCTCCTGGAGTTGGAGTTAGGAAAAATTTTGGGAAGGTAAAGCTTAAAAAAAAAAATTTACAAAAAAATATAATAAAAAAATAAAAATAAGGGCAGGACACATATAGTTGAAAGGAAGGGACCTAACCTTCCATTCCCTTTTTCTTTCTAAAAAGGTCTTTGCACTTTTTTCTCCTTAGGTGCTTCTTCCACTAGCCACCACAATGAGCCATGCGCCATCTGAGCAAGACCCTATATCACATTTAAGGTAAGGACCTACGGCCGAGTAAGTGAAAAAAAAAAACAAAGAGCGTGCACTTATGCTGGTACATTTCAGCCCTGTGTGCCAGAAGACATCTAAGAGGACTTTAAGGTGTCGTGAGGACTCAAGCCACAGTCCGGGTAGATCTTCCAGGTCTAGGCACCGCCCAAGCGGGAGAAAGTCATCCCCAAAGAGAAAACGATCTTCTCATTCCCCACGTCCAAGGTCCACAAGATGTCAAGCCTGTAGCGCCATCCATCTACCAGTCAAGCTAGTCTGTAATAGCTGCTACAGAGAATATGCAGCTGACAGAGAATCAGAGGGGCAACAAGTGACGACTTGCTGAAAAAGGTGATGAAGGAGTCTCTGGCAGAATTAATGTCCGCGGTTCCAACACAACAGATGCAGTCACCACCTCAGGAAGAAAATGAAAACATTTCTCTCCCTGGTCCTTCTACTGCGGAGCCCTCGCATACCAGGCCCGTTGCTTCCACTAGACAGATGGAGGGAGATGTCGAGTCGATGAGTCCTCTGATGATCCAGAGACCTCAGGGTTCAGCTTTTTACTACTGCAGCCTTATGTTCAGGCAGTAAAGCTGGCTATCGGCTCACGCACCTTCTAAAAAATCGAAAAGCTATTTTCCTTTCTAAAAAAGCAAGTGGCTGTTTTTCCCTTGATGGATGAAATCAGAGGTGATATCGAAGAGGAATGGAATAAGATTCCCAGTTAATTGGCTTTCAAAGCTGTATCCCCTAGCCGAATCAGATTCTGCCCTGCTGGATAGTCCACCAGTGGTGGATGCAGCGGTAGTGCGCCTGGCGAAGAACATCATGCTCCCTATGGACGATTCAGCTTTATTTAAGGATACTTTGGATAGAAGGATAGACATAGATCTGAAAAAAGCCTACCAAATGGCTGAAAACGCATGTAAGCCAGTAATAGCTTTAACATTCGTGTCCAATGCAGTGTGTGTTTGGACAGAAAATGTAGAAGTAGTAATTTGTCAAAATGTTCCAAAAGACGATATAATAAAGGCTCTGGATGAGCTGAAGCTGTCGGCAGACTTTATCAGGGAGGCAGCAATTGATTCAAGCGGGTGTTCCACTAAGGCAATGCTACACAGCGTGATGGCAAAATGCGCATTATGGTTAAAACCATGGGCAGTAGACGTTGCATCCAAACAGAACTGGTGCAAAATTCCATTTGATGGTAAGGCTCTGTTTGGAGAGAAGTCCGGTTTGCTCCCACAAGACAGAAGAACCAGGTGCACTAGAACCATCACTTCCAGGTTTCAGCATTTCAGGAACAGAGATTTCAGATAGTCTAGGCAAGGAAAGGGCTCAAGACAAAATTGGAAGGCACACAATCCACGTTCATGAAGTCTTGCAGACAAGGGGTTACAGCTACCCCACAGGATTCCACAAAATCCTTTTGATACAGAGTCAGCCCAGGTGATTCCAGTGGGAGCCAAGCTTTCCGAGGCCTGGATCAAAATATGTCAGGATCCCTGGGTGGTCTCTATAACTCAGTACGGTAATTTTTGGACATTCTCAAGCCAGCCACCAAAAGATTTCCAGGGTGCCGGAGACCCCACAAAAAGCAGAGGCCCTCTATCAGTTTCTTCATTCTCTACAGGAACAGCAAGCAGCCATACCAGTTCCCCTGTCCCAGAGATTTTGGGGTTTTTACTCCGCCTTTTTCTAGTACCTGTAATAGATCTCAAATGTTTAAATTATCATATACTTCAGGAGACATTCAAGATTGAGTCATTAGAGACCATAATCCATGCAGTCCAACCAGGGGGCACATACATATACTTCCATCATTCCAAAAGTACCTCAGGTTTGCTGTAGGGAACACTTACCTGCAGTTCAAGAGCCTCCCCTTCGGTCTCTGTACATCACCCAGAGTCTTCATGAAGGTGTTGATTTCCATCCTACCCCCACTTTGAGAAAGAGGTCTCAGAGAGCACCACTACTTAGACGACATTCTGCTCTTAGCAGGAGATCCAGCTCAGTTAACAGAACACAGGGCACTCCTATCAACCCTGGCAGAATTCAGCTGGGTGATAAATCAAACCAAAAGTCACCTCACAACTACCCAAGAGATGATCTACCTGGGCGCCCACTTCGATACCGCCAAAGGGACAGTATCCCTGACTCCGCAGAAAGTGTCACCCATCACCCAGAAAATGAAGAGAGTGAGACTACAGTCCTATGTGTCGGCATCGAATTGCCTGAGTCTACTGGGGACAATGTCATCCTGTATTACAATGGTCTCTTGGGCCCATTGGCGCCTGAGGCACTTCCAATTGGGATTCCTGAACCAGTGGAACAAATCCTATTGCTCCTAACATATACGCTTAACAAACCCAATGCACAGGGGTCTACATTGCTGGACGAAGAGGGAGATGCTGGTAAAATCATGCCCTTTGGGTCACATCTCTTGGATCCCGCTTACCACCGACAGCAGTGCAGCAGGCTGGGGGGCTCACTGCAACCACACTGCAGTACAAGGGAGATGTGCCTTGAATTCAGAAGGAGTAGTGTCCAACATCCTGGAAGTCCAGGCATCATACCTTGCCCTGATTGCTCTGTTCCAACAGATCAGAGGGAAAGCAATATTTCTGAGAATGGACAACAAGGCTGCAGTGTCATACATTCATCGCCAAGGGGGAACTCACAGCAGCTCCCTCCTGAGAGAGGTGGAGCCCATCGTCCTGTGTGCAGAGAGGGATCTGTTCGATCTAGGAGCAGTTTATCTCCCAGGTCATCTGAACACGGAAGCCAACCTCTTGTCGCGAAAGTTGGTGGACCCCAACGAATGGTCACTGCATCCGAAAGCCTTTGATGGGATAGTAGACCTCTGGGGTCTTCCAGAACTGGACCTCTTTGCCACAGCGAGCAATGCGAAGCTACCCAGATTCATCTCACATCTTCCACACCCTCTGGCGGAGACAGTGAATGTTCTCTCCAGCCCATGGGCATGCATTCTAGCCTATGCATTCCCTCCCTGGCCGCTTATCTCCATGGTTCCATGCGAAGCTTACAATAGAGGACACAACAGTAATAGCAGTCCTTCCATACTGGTGTCCCTGGTTCCCTACTGCAATGCCCCTGAGTACCCAAACTCCGGTCATGATACCTTGACTACCTTGTGTTCTTTCACAGGGTCCTCACATCCACCTGGACCACTCAGATTAAACCTTCACATTTGGATGCTGAAAGGGAGAGGCTCCAGGCATTAGGATGCTTGTCTAGTGTCATCTCAACCTTGCTCAAGGCCAGAAATCCATCAACAAACGGCTTGTACGAAAATAAGTTTAAATCCTTTGTGGTTTGTAAAAACTTTGATCCAACCTTACCCTCTCCCTTTCAGATACTCGATTTTCTACAGACAGGCCTAGACCTAGGTCTAGGATTAAGCACTCTCAAAGTGTAAGTAGCAGCCATCTCAGTGGCCACTGGCCACCAACAGAAGATGGGCTGAAGATTCTATGATAATTCAGTTTTTTAAGGCCGTCAAGAAAAAACATCCACCTAAAGGACAGAAATTTCCCACATGGGACCTCTCGTCAGCCTGGATTCCTTAACCACTTGAGATCCGCGCTATAGCCAAATGACGGCTACAGCACGGATCTCTTTTTCCGGGACGACGTCAATAGACGTCGTCCCGTGCACGAGCGCCCTGCGCGCCCCCTGTGATCGGCGAGAGTCTACGAGACTCGCCTGATCACCGATCTGTGCAAGGGGTCGATCCCGACCCCTTATCACGTGATCAGCTGTCAGCCAATGACAGCTGATCATGTGATATAACGGAGCTGGTAATCGGCTATTATTCCTCCTCGGTCAGCGCGAGGAGAAAAAAAAAAGCCGATCACCGGCGGCCGTGATCGGGACATCAGTCCCGATTATGGCCAGCCCTACTAGTGCCCACCTGCTCCCTGCCAGTGCCCACCTGCCCCCTGCCAGTGCCACATTAAAAAAAGTGCCCCCCGTCAGTACCACCCAGCAGTGCCCATAGTGCCACCCAGCAGTGCCCACAGTGCCACCCAGCAGTGCCCACAGTGCCACCCAGCAGTGCCACCCAGCAGTGCCCACAATCTGCCTCAAAGGTGCTGCACCCCAGTGCCACATATCCGTGCCCATCAGTGTCATCTACCAGTGCCCAGCAGTGCCGCCCAGCAGTGCCACCTATCAGAGCCACCTATCAGTGCCCATCAGTCCCATCTATCAGTGGTACCTATCAGTGCCCATCCATGTCACCCATCCGTGCCACCCATCTGTGCCACCCATCCATGCCACCTTATCTGTGCCCATCTTTGCCCATCAGTGCCGCCTTATCTGTGCCCATCGGTGCCGCCTTATCTGTGCCTATTAGTGCCGCCTTAACTATATCTATCAGTGCCCACCAGTGCAGCCTATCAGTGCCCACCAATGCAGCCTATCAGTGCCCACCAATGCAGCCCATCAGTGCCCATCAGTGCAGCCTATCAGTGCCGCCTCATCAGCGCACTTCAATGAAGGAGAAAAATGACCTGTTTGCAAAATTTTATAACAAGCTATTAAACATGATTTTTTTTTTTTTTGCATCTTTTTTTGTTTGTTTAGCAAAAAATAAAACTCCGAGCTCTAATTAAATACCACCAAAAGAAAGCTCTAATTGTGGGAAAAAAATGATAAAAATGTCATTTGGGTACAGTGTTGTATGACCGCGCAATTGTCATTCAAAGTGCATCAGCGCTGAAAGCTGAAAATTGGTCTGGGACTGAGGGGGGTTTAAGTGCCCAGTAAGCAAGTGGTTAACCAACCATTTGTTCCAAACCAATTTAACCTCTCTGTGGAATTTAACCCTAAAGTTATCTTTTCTAATCTTTGCGGCGTCAGGTAGAAGAGTGTCAGAGCTGCAGGCTTTGGGTGCAGACCATAATCATATCAGGTATTTTCCAGACAGGGCCGAGTTTAGGACAGTTCGTGGGTTCATCCCCAAGACATTCTCCACCGCTAGTATCTTGGAACCTTGGGCTCTACCAACATTCTCAGATCCAGAATCTGTCTCTCTCCATAATTGGGATATCACATCCATATTAACATGCTATCTGCAGGCCACAGCTCCTTTTAGGAAGTCTTTCTGACTGTTCGATATACCCTGGGGCAAAAATAAGGGTAAGGATGCAACTTCTAGGACTATAGCCTCCTGGATAGTGAAGCTAATTCAAAAGGCATACAGGGCAAGGGGCCTCGAACCCCCTTCAGCAGTCAAGGCTCATTCCACCAGATCTGTCTCTGCGTCCTGGACGGCGAGAGCAAATGTGTCCATCAACACTATATGTAGGGCAGAAACCTGGTCTTCTCAACATACATTTTTGAAGCACTACAGAGTAGACTCGGGGGCTCTTTCTTTGATAGAATTCATCAGGCAGGCCATTAAGGCAGCATTTACCTACTCCAGCGAGTAACCTTTTGCTCAAAATAAAATTTCTAAGCATCAACCCACCCATTTTCAGCTAGTTATTTGTCATAGGTATGCTGCCACGGAGGCACCAGGAAAACAGAAAATTGTACCATACTTACCGTAATTTTCTTTTCCTGGTGCCTATCCATGGCAGCATACAAACCCACCCTTGGTATTCTATATCATGTAGAATGCTGGAGGTGCTTTAACTATTTTATAATATTCACTGATCCTGGAGCTTGTCATAGGTATGCTGCCATGGATAGGCAGCAGGAAAAGAACATTATGGTAAGTATGGTACCATTTTTTATTTTTTATTTGTTTTGGATAGAAAAAAGATGGACTAGAACCAGTGACAGTTTTTATTGCTGTCTGTATCTCCATTATAGAGATTCACCCTTCCTATTTGTCCTATTTACCAATATCATTGAAATTGAAAGAAAAAGAAAATCTCAAATTTTGGCTTGTCCCCAGAAAAGTAATAGAGAGACAATCTTCCAATGGGGACACTAGTTCTGGTGACCTGGCAGTCCCCAAGAGATTCCCCTAATTTGCATGGGTTTAAAGAACCCTTCTCCTCTTTCTTCCCGGATAGAGTGGTGCTTAGGCCAATGCTGTGATTCGTCCCAAGGGAAGCCTCTAGTTTTTATATATCACAAGAAATCACGCTCCCAATGTTTCTCTCAGTGAACTCTCAGAATCCAAATCCACTCGATGAGGGGTCTTCACTGAAAGCCTATGTGGACGCGACGACTGAATTTAGAAAGTCAGACCATCTCTTCGTCACCTCGAGTTGTGCTCAGAAGGGACTGAAGGCTTCTGGTAGGGTGATCGCCTTGTGGCTTGTCAAGACTATATTGTTGGCTTATAGAATGAAGGGTTTGCCTGTGCCTGAGGGAATCACAGCACATTCCACTAGGGGAGTCTCTACCTCCCAGGCAGCGGCGGGACAAGTGTTCTTGGAGACAATTTGCAAGGCAGCCACATGGATGTCCATACATACCTTTATGGCACACTATTGCATTGAGCCGGCGGCTCTGACTACTGTAGATTTTGGCAGGAGTGTTCTGGCTTCCGCCTCCAGTGTAGACTAAAATTTTTTCTCAAGCATTACCCTCCCGTGTGTGGCTAGTTAATTCCCAGCTGTGCTGACTTGGAGCCGTCAGGAAAGCAGAAAATTGAATTCAAATACCGTAATTTTCCTTTCCTAATGAGCTCCATGGCAGCACAATACCCGCCCAGTTAAGTAGTACAAGTTACGGAACGCTGAGTTGAGTGAAAAATGTATACTTAGGTCCTGATTACGTAGGGGGTGGGTGGGGCTTCATCCAGCTGTGCTGCCATGGAGCACTTTAGGAAAGGAAAATTACGGTAAGTATTTGAATTAAATTTTCAGTTTTTCAGTGGGTGGTAGGGGAATGAGGAAGAGATTATAAAAAGGAGCCTATAGCTTCACCTACTAGCTAGATAAAATATATAATATTCATATGTAATATTTTATATTTGGCAGACCAAAAAACTGGAGACACTTTTTTTTTCTTTCTTCATGACCATATTAGCTCCTTGGCACAAAGGGGCTGCATACAGGGCTCAGCATAAATTAGTACACCCCTTTTGAAAAGTAAGATTTTAATCAATATCTCAAAGAACACAAGAACAATATCTAACATTTTGTTAAATCAGAGTTATTATTAGAACATGTGTTTAGCTCCATTACATGAAAGTGAGGTTAATAATATAACTTAGATTACAAAATCTTCAGTTTTACTCAAATTGGTTGATGCAAAAATGAATACATACCACAACAAAAAACTACTCCATCTACTATTTTGTATGACCTCCATGATTTGTAAGAACAACACCAAGACTTCTAGGCATGGAATGAACAAGTTGGACAACATATTGCACCATCTATCTTGTTCCATTCTTCAAGAACAACCTCTGTTAGAGCCTAGGCACTGGATGGAGAGTGATGCTCAACTTGTTTCTACAAAATTCTCCATAGGTGTTCGATTGGGTTCAGACCAGGGGACATACTTGGCCACTGAATCCCTTTCACCCTGTTCTTCTTCAGAAATGCAACAGTGGCCTTAGATGTGTGTTTTGGATCATTGTCATGTTGGAAAAGTGCATGGCGACCAAGGGCACAGAGTGATGGTAGCATCTTCTCTTTCAATATAGAGCAGTACATCTGTGAATTCATGATACCATCAATAAAATGCAGCTCCCGGACGCCAGCAGCACTCATGCAGCTCCACAGAAGGACACTACCACCACCATGTCTCACTGTAGGCACCATGAATTTTTCTTTGTGCGCTTCACTTTTGTGACGCCGTACAGTTTTGAAGCCATCAGTTCAAAAACATTTATCTTGGTCTCATCACTCCAGAGTACAGAGTCCCAGTAGTCGTCTTCTTTTTCAGCATGGGCCCTTGCAAATTCCAGGTGGGCTTTTTTGTGCATGGGCTTTAGAACAACACCCATTCATCCCATTCCTCTGAAGTGTATGCCGTATTGTGTCACAGGAAACAATCACCCCAGTTTGGCTTTCTACTTCTTTAGCTAACTGGAGTGAACTTGCATGGCGATTTTCTTCAACCCTTCTCATCAGAAAACGCTCTTTCAGTGGACAGCCTGGACGTCTCTGTGAGATGGTTGCATTTCCATCTTTGTTAAATTTTTGTATCACTTTTGCTACAGTATTCTGACTGATAAGTAAAGCTTTGCGGATCTTCTTGTAGCCTTCACCTTTCTTGTGTAAAGAAATTATTTTCTTTCTCAGGCCTTGTGACATTTCTCTTCCATGTGGTGCCATTGCTGACAGCATGAAATAGGAAGGGGTTTTCTTTATAATGCCCTTTATAATGGACACCTGTTTAATTAATAATTAGACTCCCCTATAGTTGAATTCTTGTTAATTTTGATTTTGTTGTCTAAAATTTAGCTTTGCTCCTAAGACTTTCATTGGGGTGTATTCATTTTTACAACATAGTCTTGAATACATTTGTTAGGAAAAATACATTTTTGTGTGTGCAAATTAACAAATCTTGGTTGCAATCAATGTCCCAGATTTGTGGGAGTGTTTTGTAGTATAGTGTCTCATAGAAAATGTTGATTCTGAAAGGAAAGTAAAGGTTTTCTGACAAAATTGTTGGAGTGTAATCCTTAATACACAGCACTGTATTTGCGTGAATTGCTGTGCATACAGCTGTTTCGAGAGCGTGCGCGCTCCCGACACAGTTCACAGCGCCTCAGTGGCATCACTAGGGTTGGTGTCACCCGGTGCTAAAAAAAATGGTGTCACCCCCCCACCAACTATAGTCCCCCCTCAGTACAGACCCCCCTCCACTAACTACAGACCCTTCTCCTGCAGTATAGATCCCCCTTCCTCAATACAGACCGCCCTCCATCAATATAGACCCCCTCACTCAGTATAAATCGCCCCCCCTCAGTACAGACACCCCTTCAGTGCAGACCCCCCCATCGGTACAGACACCCCCACCTCAGTAAAGAAACCCCCACCTCGGTGCAGACCCCCTATCGGTACAGACACCCCCACCTCAGTACAGACACCCCCAGCTCAGTGCAGACACCCCCAGCTCAGTGCAGACCCCCCAGCATTACAGACACCCCCCTCATTGCAGACCCCCCAGTGCAGACCCCACTCAGTACAGAAACCCCCCTCAGTGCAGACACCCCCCTCAGTGCAGACCCCCCAGTGTGGACCCCCCAACAGTACAGACACCCCCTCAGTGCAAACCCCCCTCAGTTACAGACCCCCCCCCTCCGTGCAGACCCCCGTGCAGACCCCCCAGTGCAGACACCCCCCAGTGCCGACATCCCCAGTACAGACACCCCCCAGTGCAGACACCCCCCTCTGTGCAGACACCCCCCTCTGTGCAGACACCCCCCTCTGTGCAGACCCCCCCCAGCAGTACAGACACCCCCCCAGTGCAGACCCCCCAGTGCAGACACCTGCCCAGTGCAGACACCTGCCCAGTGCAGACCCCCCCAGCAGTACAGACACCCCCCAGTGCAGACCCCCTAGTGCAGACACCCCCCTCCGTGCAGACACCCGCCCAGTGCAGACCCCCCCAGTGCAGACCTCCCCAGTGCAGACCCCCCAGTGCAGACCCCCCCAGTGCATACCCCCCCAGTGCAGACCCCCCCAGTGCAGATACCCCTAGCTGTACAGACACCCCCCCTTACATACCTCAGCACAGCAGACAATAATACAAACACACAGGGGTGTGTGTCCCTCGACCTCGACTCCTTCTCCTCTGTGGATGTAAACAGAGAGGAGGGGGAGGTGGCTTCATTCCGCTCCGCACTGAGGGACACAGCCACAGCATGGGACAGTACAGCAGGCGTTGTTAGTGGTGGTGCTACGGCGCTACCCACGGGTGTCACCCCTATAGCGGGTGTCACCCAGTTGTGGCCCGCACCCCCCGCACCCGCCTAGCAATGCCACTGCAGCGCGTAACTGAGAGCTCTCAAACACTCCTTGTGATTGTGAGTTTTCTGATCACGTGACCAATCACGTTGGTCACGAGCTCTTAAGCCCCACCTCCCAGCATCATAAACCTCTTAAGGTGCGGAGAGGCGCCGGTGTTAAAGGGTTAAAGAAAGAAAATCTGTAGATACATTCCCTTTAACGAGGATTAGGATAACCACCTATGCTGTCAGTCTGTTGGTACCCTGTCGAGGCAGCCACGGACCTCTTATATTGGCCAGATGACTTTGTACAGCTGTTTAGTTAGCTAGCTCTGTGTTAAAGAACACTTACCAGAAACTGAAAATCCAACAATGGAACCTGAAATAGAAAGAAAAATAGTTATATGCATTTACTGTGTGTGGTTGAGGAACACACAAAGCCATTTGCCATATACAACTGGTGGTTGTTCCATCCATTCTTCACTTTAATGTACAGGAAAGTTAGGCTGGATGTCAAGGATCTAAGTGGCAACCAGTAATGGTAATGCGACCAGCCTGCATGCACAGTATTAAAGTGTTATTAAATCCACAACAGTAAAATCAGTCTCTATATGCAGTAAAGCATGCTTGCTGTGGAGCCTAATGCCGTGTACACACGAGCGGAATGTCAGATGGAAGCTTTTCATAGTTAGTAAGGTTGAATAAAGACACCAGTCCATCCAGTTCAACCTGAGTGAGTGTCTACAATGGTCCTTATCTCTGTACATTGCACACTCACATCGGTGCCTACCCTCAAGGCGCCCACAATCCAAGGTCCCCATTCATATACTAAGGCCAATTTTGGACAGAAGCCAATTAACCTACCTGTATGTCTTTGGATTGTGGGAGGAAACCGGAGTACCTGGAGGAAACCCACGCAGGCACAGGGAGAACATGCAAACTCCAGGCAGGTAGTGTCGTGGTTGGGATTCAAACCAGCAACCCTTCTTACTGCTAGGTGAGAGTGCTACCCACTACACCACTGTGCTGCCCCATTGTATATTCCGATCGTGTGTATGCCTCATCTGAATTTTTTTTAGGAAAATTCTGATGGACCTAGAAATAGAACATGTTTTATATATTTCCGACGGAACCAATTCCTATTAGGAAAACCACTCGTCTGTCTGACGGACCAAAAACAATGCATGCTCTGAAGCAAGTACGAGATGGAGGCTATTGGCTACTGGCTATTGAACTTCCTTTTTCTAGTCCCGTCATACGTGTTGTACGTCACCGTGTTCTTGACGGTCGGAATTTGGTGTGATCATGTGTATGCAAGACAGTTTCAGCGGAACTCCATCAGAAAAGCCTTCAGAGTTTATTGCGATGGGAAAACCAGTCACGTGTGCGTGGCATTATGGGTTAATCCTCTGCATTGTGTAAAAATGCTGTTTGATCAGGTCTTTGCTGATCCTCCCCTTTTTCCACTGTCCCCAAACCATCTCCTGATAGAACAGAGCCTTGGGAGAGTGCATGTGATCAGCACAGGGCCAATCGGCACTGTCCAGACAGAGGGCCAGGGGTCCTGCAGCCTCATAGGACAATCAGGGGAGAATGAAAACTCCTTGTCTAGGCACTGATAGAAGTCACAAGACTGCTATATGCTGCTGATGATAAGGTGTTTAGCAGTTTATATTTGCTAAAAACATGAATCTATGTAATGGCAAGGGGTGCTTGGGTGTGCTGGAGGGTTTATTAATGCTGGCTGCTGGGGGATCTATTGTTCCCAGTGGGGGGTCTATTTTTTCAAGGCGGAGGTCTATTATTGTTGCTGGTGGGGGATTTTTTGTTGCTGGGGGGGGGGGGGCTTCTGTTGCTGGGGGTGTCCTTTGTTGCTGGAAGGGATCTACTGTTAAGGGAGGGCATCTATTTTTGTGTGGCAGTCTATTTTTACAGGTGAGGGAACTATTGATGTTGGTTGGGCTTATGTTGCTGGGGGGTGAATTGTTGCCGGAAGGGATCTACAATTGAGGGAGTGGTCTATTGTGGCTGGCTGCTGGAGATTATTTTGATGCTGGGCTGATGGTGGAAAATCTGTTGTTGCTGTTGGGTTCTATTATTGTTGGGGACCATTGTTGCTGGGGGGGGTCTTTTGTTGATGGGAGAATCTATTGTTGCTGGGGAGTGTCTATTGCTGCTGGCTGCAGGGGATCTGCATTACTGCTTTTCTTATTATTAACCAATTCCATACAAAGTTCCTTATCACCACAAAATGAAAGTTGCTTCTGTATTCACTAAAAGGGGCGATACTGGGAGGTGGATAGGGAGCAGTGGCGTAACTATAGGGGGTGCAGCAGTCGCGACCGCAACTGGGCCCTGTGCTGCAGGGGGCCCATGCAGCCCCCTCTACATATGGCCAGCAGCAGCATAGGCAGCTAGGGGTACCAGTGCACCATGCACACGGGTGGTTGGAGGTGGAGGGTGACTAGCAGAGCTCCATGCTCGACTATCGCACTGGCTGCTCTTTAGTTGTGCATTCCCCGTATGACCTGTGTCATCGGCCGGCTCCTCAGAGTACCCCTCTCCTGCTCCATGCATTGCCGCTCAGTCCGATGTCTGTTCTACCCAGCCAGAGTCCTGCCCCCCCCCCCCCCCGAGTCCGGCCCACACTGCACTGCATACTTCTCCCGGGTAAACAAACTTTAAGCACACAGATGCAGTGCAGCCCTATGGAGAGCCCCCCGGAGGACACTGCAGGCTTGTCTGCCAGCCCCCCTCCTCCCCCGTCATACACAGATGATGAAAGGTCTTTCTTGGAGATATGCTGATCACCCGTTCAGCACACTGGATGGAGCCCAGGCCTACATGGATGAGTGCGTGGCCTGCAGCTTGGTCATGGTGAGTGAGAGGACCCCATCCCCCACACACCATTACTTACCCCCTCCATCTCCCCCTGGGGACAGGGGCCCCTTCTCACATGGGGACAGGGACCCCCATCTCCCCTGGGGACAGGGACCCCTTCTCATCTGGGGGGCAGTAACTTCATCTGCCCTGGAGAAAAGGACCTCATCTCTTCTGGGGACGGGGACCCCATCCTGCCTAGGGACAGTCCCCCAATGGGGCACCTAAAAATTAAAAAAATTAATTAAAAAAAACCACTGATGCCAGTGGTGGAACTACAGGGCTCACAAAGGTAATACCTCTGACCACGCCCTGGAGTTCCACCGCTGGACTCAGAGGGAAGGGCCCTGGCTGGGGTTCAGGGGGGCCCTTCATGGTTTCTTGCATCGGGGCCCTGTAGGTTCTAGTTACGCCACTGGTAGGGGGTGAAACCAAGGAATGTTGCTCAGAGGTGGGTAGGGGGCTTAGACAAGAAGTGGCTCAGAAGGGGGGAGTTCCTGCTTGTATTTTTTGAGAAAAAAGCCCTGCCTAAAATAATTGCATTTCCATGTTCTGTGTACTGTGGGAGACCAGATATTGTGAATGCAGGGTCCTGGGTTTAGTAACACTTTAATTAGGGGCTTAATTTTATTTTTTAAACAGTGTTATTTGCTAAAGTAAGGGTTAAGGCTAAAATCTGGGGGGAACAAAAAGCTCCTTTTTGCAGTAGAGTTGTCCCTGCACTGCTTGGTTGAAATGGTTGTTGCCTTTAGGAGAAAGTGCCCGCTGCCGGTGGAGCAGGGAATCGGGTAAGTAAAACTGCTTTTTGCAGTACCCTAGACCAGTGGCCCTTTGCTTGCCTTTGTCTGGCCCTTGGGAGACTCTTCATCTCTCTGACATCAACAATGGGATATTATTCTTCCCTCTGAAACCAATAATAGAACATAAATTCTTCCTCTTGACAACAATGATGGGACACTATTCCTCCCACTGATACCAATGATGGGACACTATTCCTTCCACTGATACCAATGATGGGACACTATTCCTTCCACTGATATCAATAATGCAACACTATTCCTCCCACTGATATCAGTGATTAGGAACTATTCGTCTTCCACCTAAGCACAGGGGTGCTATAAACTTTTTTTTACACCCACTAGCCACCAAGCTTGAGGCATGGTCTACTCCCACTGTCCACAGTCTGGCCCCTTAAAGTCTGAAGGACAGTAAACTGGCCCTTTGTTTAGAAAGTTTGGAGACCCCTGATCTAGACCTAAACGAGCAGTTCACCCTTACAGTACAGGAGCAGTCCCTTGGCAGGGGTGGACTCTTGCTTTCCCCAGAAATAAGTTTTAAAATGCCCATTTCTCTAAGCCACGGCTCTTATATTCCTTGAGGAGGGCACCAGGCTGAGCCTCCTGCTGGTGTACATACCTCCTGCTCAGCTCTCTAATCAACACCACTGAGGAGTGCACCGCTCATCATGGCACTGGGTAGGGGGTGTGCTGGACTGCGGGATGCCTAGACCGGTGCACCGTTGAGCAGCTGTTCAGCTCGTCTGCATGTTGCCAGTGCAGGTATTATAAAGTTTCACTAAACAATATCCTTAGTCTCCAAAAATAATCTGTACGCAACCACCTATTAATAACCCTGTATTCTATTTTTCTTGAAATCTTTACTGTTTTCTTCTGACTTTGTGAGCTAACAAACCTCTCCTTTTCCCTCTCACTTCCATTTGTTTGACTGAGCTGTGCACGTTATTTGCAGTCATGTTCACTTTACACAAATCTAAAAATCCCATAGTCCATCTCAGGAGCGTGAAAGAGAGTGGCTACATTCCTTCATACAGTGGGACCATGGAGAACAAACGTAGCCACCCTCTTAGCCCTTGTACACACGGCCGGAGATTCCGACGGAATGTGTCCTATCGGACCGGTTTGTCGGATAATCCGACTGTGTGTGGTCTCCATCGGACTGTTTCAGTCGAAATATCCGACGGACCCAATTTTCCAACTTGTTGGAAATATTTTCCGACAAACTGGTCCGATAGGACATACTCCGATCATGTGTAGAGAATTTTGATCGGACACAGTGCCACGCATGCTCAGATCAAATTCCTACATCAAAGCTATTGGCTACTAGCCTGAACGTAGTCCCATCGTAACGAAATTACGTCATCACGTTCTGAATGATCGGATTTTTCGACAACTTTGTCCGACCGTGTGTATGCAACAGTTTCGGACAAAATCCGACGGGCAAGATCCGACGGACAAAATCCGATGGATTTGGCTGTCGAAATCTCCTACCGTGTGTACAGGGGCTTACAGGAAGTCAGATCACAGCAGCAAAAACAAGAAAAACTTTTTTTTTTTCATTTGCAGAAGGTTAAGAGCAAAAGAAGGGACTTTACTGTGTCAAAGCAGTATTAAACCCAAAAGCAAACATTTATTATATTGCAGCTTACAAATTCTTACAGATGATGGCTGCATTTCTTTTCATTTTATGCTTTCTTTCTTCTATTTTCACCTGGTGTTCCAGCCAGTAAGTCTGTTGTTTTTCAAAAAAACAAGCTCTCCAGTTGCATCAGTTACAGAGATGAGACAAACTATTCAGCACTGGCAGAGGTGTTAACAACGATCAGTTTCAATTGTTTATGTAAAACCTTAAGGCCCCATTCACACCTCAGCCTTTTGTAGCTTAAAGCTCGAAGCTCCAAAAAGCTGGAGGAGAAAAAAAAACTATTATTACTTTGCAGATGGAACCAGATTGATGCGTTTTTTTGTTCCATAGGAATGCATGGAAACGCTTGATTCAAGCATTTTGTCACACATTTTCTACTCAAATGCAATAATGAAATAAAAATAATAAATAATAAATAATAATAACAAATAAATAAAAAACTCTAATAACAACCCTTAAACCTAATATCAACCACTAACCCTAACACTAATATTAATTCCTAAACTTACTTCCTAACCTAGCAAAACAAATAAAAAAAAAATTAAATAAATAAAAATGGCTTAAAATGGGAATTTTTTTATATATTTCCCTAGAATAAAAATCCCCCTGAAAAAGACCAGAAATGAAAGGGTCGAAATGCATTGGGGTATTCATGTGGATAGTAATGTTGTAAATGTAATCGGCAAACCATGTTTTCCTTAGGGTGTTTTTTGCCATAGGTGATGTTTTATGTTGTTGTTTGTGTCGAAAACCAGAGTTTGCATTTCAAAATGTATATATTGTATATCTGAATCTATCATTTTTTTCCTGACCGAATAAAAGATTTTTACAAAATTAGCCTCTTACAAACTTTTTGCTGCCCAAAAACTCCCCCTGGGGAAATCTTTCTATTTTTTATTTTGTGATTGCAATATATTAAATGTTTGGTTTTGCTTTAGGAAAAAATGTTTGAAGAGAATAATGAAGACTTACCTAATAAGAAGAGCTCAATAACACTCATGGCTTAAAATATAGCTCAGAATGGAGCACCAGTGCTGCTCTGAAACTTTAAGACATTATATATGGCCAGATACGAGTGGCCTCAGCAAAATTCCTGCTGAATGCATGAAACAAAAATCAAATCCCATCTATCATTGTCTGCCAATAAATTATGTAACTTGTACGTGACAGAAAGTTGAAATTTGCAGAAATGTCCAAACATGGTCAGTATTTTAAACCCTTTCCATGCAAGTAAGACAGCATGTGTACCATAAATTAAGCTAAATGCCCTATGGTGATACGGGTAGATTATGCAGGTACAAATTTATGGTTTGGCACAGAAGGCCTGTGTCTATAGGCTGCAAGACAAACAGGTGGCTTTTCCCCTTTCCCTCTGGTCAAATATAGTGACCTCTCCATAGATGACTTACTTTACCAAAACTGTGTTGCGTAAATTTTCTTTCGCCATCCCGACATGCACTCTGCACTGTGCACTGCTGGCCAATCAGGGAGCCGGTGGGCAGGGGAGCAGAGAGATGACCTGGTGAGAATAGAAGAGTGACGTTTCAGTAGAGGAGAGTGGTGGAGTTGAGGCCTCCAGGCATGAGAGAATCAAGAGCATAAATCCAAAAAATCTCTCTCTGGCGGAATCCACCGGCGCCAGCCACCCGCACAGCTTGACAGGAGACAACGTCCCTTGTGGACTCCCTGTTGAATGTGTTGCCAAGGACCATCCCACACAGTGCCACGAGTTACTGTACATGCCTGATTTTAAACTACATTTGTGAGCAGTTCTTATTTTATCTGCAATAAATTCTTTCCATAGAGCTACACTTAGAAGGCGCTTGTGCTTCTCCTTGTGCAAATTTCCCTTGTATGTGGTTGGGTATTCTTTGCAAAGTGGATTTTCACTGCATTCGCTAAGTGAAAATTCCCTTGCAAAGAGAACATGCTCTACTCCTTAAGTAAATCAACCCCACTGAGTCCAGCACTGTTTGCTAAATATCATTGGAACTCAAAAAAACATTTGTGAGAAGATTATGGGATTTTAAAGGCAGTGATCACTTCTGCCAGAATGATTACCGTATATACTCGAGTATAAGCCGAGATTTTCAGCCTCTTTTTTGAGGCTGAAAGTGCCCCCCTCGGCTTATACTCGAGTCATCGCCGTCTGACTGCTCGATCAGCGTATCGAGCAGACAGACGGCGGACATACTACAATTTGAAAGCCGCGCCTCCTTCTCCGCCTCCGCCTGTGATAGGCGGAACACTGAATTTCCCAGCAGCCTGTGTTCCGCCTATCACGGACATCGTCTCATCCTCGTCCGTAGTACGAGGATGAGACGATATCGGTGATAGGCGGAACACAGGCTGCTGGGAAATTCAGTGTTCCGCCTATCACAGGCGGAGGCGGAGGCGGGGCTTTTGAATTTTAGAATGGCCGCCGAGGCGATCCTGGCAAGGCACGGGACGGAGGCAAGGCAAGGCACGGGACGGGACGGAGGCAAGGCACGACACGACACGGGACGGAGGCAAGGAGGCAAGGCACGGCACGCACAGGGATGGATGGACACACACACACACAGGGATGGACGGACACACAGGGACGGACACACACACAGGGATGGACAGGCATGTCTCACCCTCGGCTTATACACGAGTCAATAAGTTTGCCAGTTTTTTTGGGGGTAAATTGTGGGCCTCGGCTTATATTCGGGTCGGCCTATACTCGAGTATATACGGTACACCAACATGAGTTCACATCATTAAAAAAAAAAAAAATTATTACAAATTCATTAAAAGATTGGGGTAAAAAAAACCCTAAGAAAGCCAGCATGCCATACTACCAACCCCCAGAAAAGATGGCACTCCACTTCTAAAGCATTAATATACACAGTGAACTGTTCTGAAAGGATACAGAGGCACCTGACCACATGGGTGTCAAGTGCCCCCCCCCCCCCCCGGAATCAGGGATCGGATCTTAAATTCAGCACAATTGCATTGCTATCGGGGTGCGGGCAGCCACTTTTCCCTACTCAATCCAGCAGAGAACTTGGCGGCGCTGTGACAGGAGAAAGGCAAGCTGCAGGCTGTCAAAGGTTTCCCCCACTCACCCCCCCCTTTCTACTGTCAGGGAGAAGAGACAGCGGGTCTCACCAGGTTCCCCGCCCAGCTTCCTGCCCACTCTGTTCCTTCCATATTGGCCATAACCGAGGGCCAATTAAAGAGACTAGGAGAGGAGAGCATCATGGGACATGTAGTCCCAAAGATTGGCGGCCCCATTTTCCACAGGGAGGAGGCTACAGATCGAACATGAGAGAGATTGAGAGACTGCAGCCTGGAAAAAAGTTACGGGAAAGAGTGCTACAGGACAAAGAATAAGGAGTGTGCTGGGTAGAAGCCAGAGAGAGAGCCATGCTGCCCAGCACCACCAGAGAGAGCCACGTTGCCCAGCACCACCAGAGAGAGAAAGAATGAGCCACTACCAGGGTACAGACATGCTGCTCTACTGACCAAAGTCACCCCGGGGAACCCAGAGTGAGCGATCGTCCAGCTGGTGGGATCACTGCTGTAGTTTCGCTGGGCCTGGTAAGAGGGTCTGTTGGCCATTGTCTATTACTTATCCTAGGGACTGTACTACGTCTGCGTCTCTCTGACCATAATAATGTTATAATGACATTGTTGAAAAGGGGGGGTGTATGGGTGACCCTGAAATGATGCCCCCCCCCTGAAAAAAGTTCTGCGGACGCCTATGCCTGACCATGCTTGTCTCATCTTTGACTGTGTCTAGGTCGGCCACTCTTGGGTCACTCTAGATTGCCTGGGAGGAACTGAATCATTATTTTTAGTGACACAGACTGAGGTACACCCAGCTGGTGGTTTCAAAAGATTAAAGCTGCAGTTCCTGCCAGCCCCTGCCTGATTGGGTGGGGGGGGGGGGGCATGTGGTCGATCCTAACCCAGGGGTGGATCCAGGGGGCAACGGGGCAATTGCCCCCTCTGAGAATCCGGGTGACAATGTGGGCAGCTCCGCGGGTGACAGTGTGCACGGCTCCGCAGGTGACAGTGCTGGTGGCTCCACGTGTAACAGTGTGGGCGGCTCCACAGTTGAGAGCGTGAGCGGCTCGGTCGGTGAGTGGGCAGGTGAGAGGGGGGGGTGTAGCTGAGCGGCTCCGTGTGTGAGCAGGCTGCTTGCCATTCAGGGAGCCGGCAGGCAGGGGAGCAGAGAGATTACATCATCTCTCACCACCCGGTGCCCGCCCTGCATCTTTGCAGTTCTGCCCTCACTGTGCAAGCAGCTGTGGGCAGCAGAGAGCATCCCCTCTCTCCAGCCACCCCCCTATAGGTAAAATGGATAGATTCATGCATAGATTCTATCCATGGCAGCCGCTGCCACCCCCTATTCAGGCATCCGGCCCCTTTTTGGACGCCGGGCACCTGAATTACAGCGACAGGGAGTGTTTTTTTTTTTTAAGCACCTGATTAGAGCCATGGGCTCTAATAGGCTTCAAAAAAGGTGAACTGCGAGCGCACTCTCCGTGTGTGGGAAAGTCCGTTCATTTCAAAAGTCCGGCGGACTAGCACACAGACGCCCGGATTGTGTCCGGCGGACAATTTTTGAGTCAAAACTACTTTCTAAGTCCGCCGGACTTTTGGGGAAAAAAAGTCCACCGGAGCCCACACACGGGCGATTAGAGTCCGCCGGACCAAGTCCGCCGGATAGTTTGATCGCGTGTACGCGACATTAGTGGAAACTGGTAAGAACAGATACAGAAAGATCTTAGCCAAAATGCAGAGAATTGAGGACACCATCCTTCTCCACACAGAGACTGGCCTGTCCGGTGTAATCCAATATGCAGAGGCTGTACTGGGCATTTCATGAGCATCATGAAGAGGTTCTGTATTAGAAGGGTATTCAGCAGATAAAGGTTTCATTTAAAAAAAATATGAAAAAGATTAGTTTGTGAACTTGTAGTAAAAAAAATGTACCCAAACCATTATAAATAAATATTACAAAAGGTTGAGTTCTTAGAAGAAAGAAGTGATCTCCTTTCCAGCAAATATGTATTTTCACTTCCTAATAAGCTTTAAAATCACTGTGCAAATTTATTCTGAAAAAAAAAAAATTTGCAATAAATATAGAGAACAAGGATGATGGAATCAGTACGGTTGCAAAGTGGCCAGCTTTCACTAATGGTCATCACTGGTGATGGGTTTCAAGCAAGTAAGTACTTCTGGTTAGCAGGCAGATGTACATGAATTGAAACAATAAGGCCTCATGCACACTGGGCGTTTTTTGGACATCAGGCTTTTTTTTCTGCAGCCAGTAAACACATAGGCTGCTATCAGCATTTTTTGGCAGGAGCATTTCAGGCTGGAAAAAACCCCAGAATGATGGCATTTGAAAAATTGAAAAATTATTATTAAATACTTACAGTAATTTTGCTTTCCTGATGGACTCCATGGCAGTCTACGTGTGGGTTAACCCCGCCTCCTATGCAATGTTATAGGACCCCACTCCCGTAAATTTGAGCTCACAGCCAGAGACTGCGTTCCGTAACTAGCCAACTCTTGATCAATGGGTGGGAACTCTGCCTGCCATGGAGTCCATCAGGAAAGGAAAATGTTGGTAAGTATTTGATAATAAATTTTCCAGACAGACTCCATGGCAGTCTACGTGTGGGAAATAAGTAGCCAAACCACACGGGTGGTAATGCTGATCAAAAAATTTGCCCCGTCAACCAATAGGATTCTTAAACCAAAGATCACAGAAGATAGAGAAGCAGGTTCTATGCAATAATGTGACCTAAAGGTAATAATGAAGGCCCACGAGGCCGCTTTGCAGATGACATCTGGAGCCATACCCCTGGTGGAACCAAGCCCTTAGCGTTATAAGCCTGCTGGATGGATTGGATGATCCATGCTGCAATCTTTCTGGTTGAAGCTGGTTGAAGCTCACTTTCCCTTGTTATTCGCGGATTGCAGGATAAACAGGTAGTCAGTACGTCTAAACGAGGAAGTAGCTTGCAGGTATTCCTTCAATATTTCCCCTACATCCAGAGGGTGAACTTCATTGGACCCTGGGGCCCTGAATATAGGTAGGACAATTTCTTGGTTCTCATGTAACACTGAGGTAACTTTCAGATTTGAGTTGCGCATGGGGATGGACGGATGAACGGCCCATGATGTTCCAGAGAAGGCCGACAGGGCTGAGACTTGGACCCTGGGAGAGCTGATGGATAGAGACAGACCTAGGCCAAATTGAAGGAAGCTTGGATTTCTGGATCCCTGAATGATCTACCCATAGAGGATGAGAATTCAACAAACTTGGCCCAAATTCTCCCGTAGAACTTATTTGTGCACCCGAGAGTTTCCAGCCTCTCCTTTTCAAGAACCAGACCATCAGATTCAGTAACATTGGGCAAGGGTGCAGGACTGCCCCCTGAGAAAGAAGGTCCAGTCTGAGAGGGAGAGAAACCGGGTCCCAACAGGAGGGGAAACCATGGCCTGTTTGGCCAGTAAGGCGCTATCACCACCACCTCGACTGCTTCCACTTGGAGTCTCCGCAAAAATCTGAGGATGACTGGGAAAGGGGGAAAGGCATATGCCCTGTTGAAGCTCCACCGATCTGTCGGGGCATCTATTCCGAAGGCCTGGCTGCAACGACCCTGAGTATAATACTTCCTGCTCTTGAAGTTGCAGGGGGATGCAAATAGGTCTACTGTCAGAAACCATGAATCAGACTGAGACAGAAGTACAATTAAATCACACTTGTTTATTAATAAAAATAAAAAGGTAAATAGAAAAAGCGTAGTCAAGCATATTCAGAGTCCAGTAACCGGATCGGATAGTCAGCCAGGCCAGAAGTCAGGGATCCAAGTAGAGCAACCGCAAGCAGGATAAGAAGCCAGAAGGGATGTCAGCAACCCAGTCTTTAAACAAAGGAGATGGTTTCTAGTGATGTGACCAAGGCGAAGGCAGAGGTGAAGTGAGCTGGAAGGCTTTAAGTAGGCAGGTCAGACAAGCATCATCAGGAACAGCTGGTAACTGTGGAGAGAGAAAAGAGCTGAACCAGCCCTGACATCTACTTAGAGATTGACTCCCAAGGACAGGATCCACTCGAATGTCTCCACATAAAGGGACCATTCCTTGTTGTCCAACTGTGTGCGAGACAGGAAGTCCGCTTGGATGTTCTGAACTGCGGGGATGAAGACTGCTGAAATATTGGCCAGGTTTTTCCAGGCCCAGGACATGATGGGCCTCGACTTCTTGGAGCAAGGTGGAGCTCCGGGTGCCCCCTTGCCTCTTCACATAGGAGGCCGCTGTGGTGTTGTGCTTTCTCAATTAAACCGATTCCCCTTTCCAGAGATGACTGAAAGTTTGAAGGGCACACCAGGCTGCCCGTAGTTCCAAGACGTTCGAGCCTGGATTGTGGAAATGGGCATCCCACCTGCCTTGTGCCAATTCTAACTGCAAAATGCTCCTCATTCAGTACCACTGGCATTGGTCATGACCGTGACCTATGAGACAGGGGCGATGGAGTGGCATGTGAGCAGATTTCTGCGCTGAAGCCGCCAGAAAAGGCTGTTCCTTATCACTGATGTTATGTGAATGGATTGGTCATCGTCTCCTGAGTTCCGTTGCTGGAGAAACCCTGTCTGGAAAGGGCATAACCTCCACAGAGACCATTTGACCATGGGGGTCGTACAGACCATTGTGCCGATAATTTTTAGGCACTGTGAGGCCCTCAGACGTGAGGAGGTTACTGGGATCTTCTCTGCTGGGACTTTCCACAGTGTCGAACTGGGCCCCTAGATATACCAGGTGCTAAACAGGTTCCAGATGGCTTTTCTCTAAGTTTAGGAGCCAACTAAACTTGAGCAGTGTGTTGATGACCTGCTCTCTGTGGATCAACAGCTACTCCTTGTCTAACGTCGCTCTGTATTTCCTACTACATCATTAAAGTCAATCAGCTGTGCTGGAGTGCTTATGCTAACTGCATGCATGCTGTTAGGAGAAAAGAGCAGAGATGAGCTCATCAGCCTGCTGCTTCTCCTTTCACTGTTCACTCAGGTTGGAAGAGGGATGAGTGTTGCTGAACTGCAACATAGAAAAATCAGGTCTCCTGCCCTGTGTGGCAAAGCTGTGTAAATCTCAGGACCAAATAGACAGAAACACAAATCACTTGGCAGGTAAAACAGCTCCCTCTTATGTATTGCAGCTGTTTGTTCAGCTGTTCTGGAGGTTCAATTTTAACCACTTGCTGGCCACCCACCATAATATACTGCGACAGAGCGGCCACTGTGCTTCAGGTCACGTACCTGGTACGTGATCTGACACTTCCGTGTCTGGTGCCCACACGCACCCTGCTAGCGACCCGCTCCCGCTGTGGTCACACACCGCAAACTCGATGTCCAACGGCACTCACCTATTGAACAGTACACATGCAGAATGGTGATCTGCCTATGTAAACAAGTTGGATCGCCGTCCTGTCACTAGTGAAGGCTTTGATCCTGTGTCTCTGCAAAGCAGGGACACAGATCTATGTCTTCCATTAGTAAAAGCACCTCCCCCACAAGCACTGGTCAGGCACACATTTAACCGTTTGATCGCCCCTGATGTTAACCCATTCCCAGTCAGTGTCATTAGTACAGTGACAGTGCATATTTTTTTAGCACTGATCAGTGTATTTGTGTCACTGGTCCCCCAAAATTGTCAGTTAGTGTCTGATGTATCTGCCGCAATATCGCAGTCCCGCTATAAGTTGCTCATTGCCGCCATTACCAGTGAAAAAAAAGAAATATAAATAAAGATATCCCATAGTTTGTAGATGGTTTTCACAAACCAATCGATATACACTTATTGGGATTTTTTTTTTGTACCATAAATATGTAGCAGAATACACATTGGCATAAACTGATGAAGAAATGTGATTCTTTACTTTTTTTTTTTATTGGATATGTTTTATAGGAGAAAGTAAAAAATATTTTTTTTTTCTAAATAGTTTTTTTTTTTACCATAAATATGTAGCAGAATACATATTGGCATAATTGATGAAGAAATTAGAAAGTAAAAAAAAAAAGTATATATATATATATATATATATATATATATATATATATATATATATATATATATATATATATATATATATATATATATATATATATATATATATATATATATTTTTTTTTTTTTATTGTTGTGTTTTTTTTGTTTATAGTGCAAAAAATAAAAAACGCAGAGGTGATCAAATACCACCGAAAGAAAGCTCTATTTGTGGGAAAAAAATTACATACATTTTATTTGGTTACAGCATCACAAAAAAATGGCTCGTCATTAAGGGGGGGGGGGGGGCAGGGGGGGAATCTTCCGGAGGTTAAGTGGTTAATACAGTGCATATTTTACAATGAATATTACAATATGTGTACTAATTGCAGTTCTGGTCTGGGTGTGATTACACTGTTGAAATTTTCCTGAGAACATCTGATCAACATCTGTTCCGGGATTCAGAAACCATCAGTGTTCTGGCACTGCGCGAGTCACACGTCACCGCATTGAACTCCATGCGGCTGGTTGGAGTACAGCTTTGTATGGGGCAGCTGGAGTTTATATAACACTATCTTGTGTGTGTATGAGATAAGTACTGACAATGGTGTGAAGCTGGCCCACACATCTTAGCTTGCAGTGCTTCACATGCCCCTTCACGTATACACACCCCTTATCCACAATTATTTGAATCTTTCACCTTGACATTCCAGTGTCCGCTCAGCCTGGCTACCCAATTATACAAAAGTCCTTGGGCGCTCCAAAATCCAGTTATGGGAGTCATCCCTCCTGCAAATAATAGAATATTCCACATCTTGACAGCTCTTACTGTGAAGAAGCATTTCTACATGTTGAGGTTAAATCTCTTTTCCTCTAGATGTAAAGTGTGCCCCCTTTTCCTTTGTATTGACCTTAAAGTGAATAACACTACAAGTCTGCTGCTTACGGAGCTCAATAGCCTAAGCTTACACATGCACTTGAATCAGCTACAACAGTGAATGCTCCCCCCCTCAACTACTGCTATACACACTCTTTAGATGTGTTGTTCAAGTCTAATGGCGCGTGCACACGATCAGAAATTCCACCAGCCAAAGTCCGATGAGAGCTTTTGGTTGGAAAATGCAACCGTGTGCATGCTCCATCTGACTTTTGCTGGCCAAATTCCAGCCAGAAAAAGACTGAGAGCAGGTTCTCAATTTTTCGGTCGAAAAAAGTTTCGCTTGGAAATTCCGATCGTCTGTACCAATTCCGATGCACAAAATTTCTACGCCTGCTCGCAGGGCCGCATTAAGAGTATCATGGGCCTGGTGCTGAGGATTTTGATGGACCTTTTTATGGATTTTAAAAAAATGAAAACATTATTTTTTATTTTGTTAAAGTAAAATAAATGTTTTAAACAAATCACTCATTCACACCGCATGCGCAAGAGAACCCATGTGAATGAGCCCTCAATTTTTTTAATTATTTATTACATTTTTGAATTATTTTCTTAATTTATTATTATTTGTTGGAGTTTTTTTATTTTTTACATTTTTTTTCACAATGCTTTTTTGGGAGAATAGAGCAGTGGAAGGTGTCAGTACTGCATACACACGGGGGGGTCCAGAGCAGGGGGAATCTAATGGACAGTCTGGAGTGATCAGTATGGGGGGAGGCGTAATTACAAGCACCGATCTCCCTCTCGAGGAGGTGGAGTGGCTTTCAGCTGCTTCATGGAGAGCCATAGAGGGAGGCTGTCATGGTGATGGTGCTTGTGATTGCCCGCTGCACTGATCACCCTCGACTTTCAGATTCCCCCTGCTGCAGGAGGTACAAGGAGCGTCTCATGCAGTGCAGTATTCAAATGGTCAGGCCGCCCCTGCTGGGCCTATATTAATGTAGGGGCCTGGAGCTGCAGCTCCAATAGCCCCTACGTTAATCTGGCCCTGCCTGCTCAGAAACAATTCAACGCATGCCCGGAAGCATTGAACTTAATTTTCTTGGCTCGTCATAGTGTTGTTCATCACCGTGTTCTTGATGGTCGAAAGTTCAGCAAAATTTTGTGTGAACGTGTGTATGCAAGCCAAGCTTGAGCGTAACTCCGTCGGAAAAACCATCCAAGATATTTCCGACAGAAAATCCGCTCATGTGTACGCGGCATAACCCTTAAAGTGGGTGTAAACTTTGAATGAACATTACTAATTACTAAGGATTACTAAGCATGTGCAAGATCTGGAGGTGCATGTTGGGTAGTCAGCTCCACAGAAAGCCAGGAAATAAACACAGGAGGGCTTCAGATGCCCACAATTAAAATGTAACCTGCCTGCTTCTGAGATCTGAAAAACGCTGGAGATTATTGAGTTTGATATTTATAAGAAGGAATATACCTTTCTTGGATCTGACTCCTGGAATCGCATGGTGCTTGAAGCCGAGAGAGCCGAGTTGACACACTTAAAGGAGCTGATTTACATGCACACTACCCCTGTAGGGGTGTAGACATCTGGTGAGTGGGGACCCTTGTGGGGGAGCACTCGAGTCACTTGAAGAATACATGAGCGCGAAAGTCACTTTATGAAAATATTCTTCTGCTGGATTTTGCACAATCAAAGAACTATGTTTTGTGGACATTAACTTAATTGTATTTTTGTTCTGCTTGATTTTTTATTTTTTGTTTTTATTGCCTTTAATTATTCAATATTAATTGTCCTTTATAGGGCATTCACACAATTTTTTATTTTTTTTTGGGCTAGGGTTCTTATTGCTGTTCTTATTTGATTACTGCATTATATTTTAGCACGTATAGGGTATATAAGCTTTTCAAGCACTTTTTGCACTTTATTATTAAGCATTTTTTTAAACATTTATCATGGACTTTATCATGGAATATTAATTATATACAATTGGGTATCACAGATTTTTTCACATAAACAGCTATTTTACTATACACTAGTGGAGATACAGAAATTGGAGCTGTATGATCTAGTATATGCACATGAAGGTATTACACTATATAATAGCAAATATATAGTATAATAGCCCCTGGCTGGGCGAATAATCTGGTACCCGCAAAAGCCATAGTGTATCCATAGTAGGTTCAAGTGCAACTTCTTGGGAACAAAGAATTTTCCGATACACTTTTGGAAACAGAGACGTGTATATATATATATATATATATATATATATATATATATATATATACATACATATATATATATACATACATATATATATATATATATATATATATATATATATATATATATATATATATATATATATATATATACATACATACATATACACTATAAAATAGATCCTGGACCCCCATACTGTCAGTTAAAATACTCTCTATAAAACTATCTTTGTGTATATATATATATATATATATATATATATATATATATATATATATATATATATATATATATATATATATTTATATACAAAACTTCTAATCCCACTGTGCTTTATTGAAAAAGTTTAGGATATAACATATAGGACCATTTACCAGGTAGTGCCAATTACCCCACTATAGCACATTAAATAATCTTTTGTAGAGACTCCAGTTGGGAGTTTTTATCTTTGGGGGAGGCTGCAACCATTTTATGTGACCTAAGCGCGGCTTTGTAAAAAATAAAAAGTTTGAATGAATATTGCGTGTGAAAAAAATTGTTTTTTTTTACTTTTTTTTCCGTCAGTAAACTTTGTAACTAAGTAATTTTTCACCTTCACTGATGTGCGCTGATGAGGCTGCACCGATGGGCACTGAACTGGTGGGCATTAATGGGGTGGCACTTATGAGCACTGATGAGGTGTAATTTATGGGCACTGAGTGGCACTGATGAGGAGGCACTAATATGCCGCACTTATAGGCACTGATAGGTGGCACTGATATGTGGCACTGATGAGCACTGATAGGCGGCACTGGGCACTGTTAGGTGGCACTGATGGGCACAAATAGGCAGCACTGGCGGGCACTGATAGGCAGCATGGATAGGCGGCATGGACAGGCGGTACAGATGGGCACTGATCGGTGGCACTGATGGGTGACACTGATGGGCATTGATGGACAGCAGTGATGGTCATTGATGGGCAGCACTGATAGGCGGCACTCATTGCCAGCACTGACTGGCATGGCTAATGGACACTGATTGGTAGCACTTTTGGGCAGTGGTGGGCAATGATGGCTGCCACTGGTGGGCACTGTATGCTGCAATTGGTGGGCAATGGTGCGCACTGTATTGTGACATTATATTTCTTTATTGATCATCCGTGCCCCGATTACATTGCTACATGTCTCCCTGTGTGGAGATGCCGCTGATCAGCTCTCCTCGCCACACACTCTGTCAGTGTAAGGCGAGGAGAGCCGATTACTGGCATCTCTGTGTTTACATGTGACGGGCTGTGATTGGACACAGCCGATCACATGGTCAAAGAGCCGCGGATGCGGCTCTTTACAGAGATCAGGGTCCCACCGTGTCCTAGCAACACTGTGCGGCCATGATCACTGTGCCAATGCAGGTTTAGGAGATACTCTGGCTAGCTACAGGTAAGCTTTATTATAGGCTTACCTGTAGCACAAAGTTTTTTAAAGTGATTGTAAAGCTTTGTTATTTTTTATCTTATACTTACCTCCTCTGTGCAAGGATTTTGCACAGAGCGGCCCCCCGATCCTCCGCTTCTGGGGGCACTTGTGTGGGCATGCTCCCGAGTCCTGCTGCTGCGTCCATTGACACAGACAGCAGGATCTGTCCCCAGTCCCCAGGTCACTGGATTTAACTGACAGCAGCGGGAGCTGCTGTGCTCGTCCCCGTTGCTGGAACGATCGGGTTCAGGTAAGAAAAAAAGGGGGGTTGGGGGGGTGCTGCAGCGCAAAAGGGTTTTCACCTTCTTGCATAGTATGCATGAAGGTGAAAAACCCTGAGGGTTTAAAACCCCTTTAAGCATCTCAGCTCCCTCCCCTCCCCTTCCTGGCACTGACTCAGCAGCTCAGCCAAATGAGTTTCTTATAAGCACTATAGCCCCTAGCAATAATCACTCTCTTCTCCTGGGGGAGCAGCTTCCCCCACCTTCCCCGTCCCTCTCCCCATCTAGAGCACACAATTGCTCGGCAGGAGGGATTCCCTGTCAGCACTGTCAGTGTTGATGGGAAAGTTATGCAGATTTCTGTAGCACTCTCTAACTAGTTGTTAGTGTAGGAAAATTTGGCCTGACTGAGAGCCAGGCCTGGGTTGAATCTGGGTCGGATGAGTGGCTCAGGGAGGCTGGGTGACTCAGTAAGCAGCATCTCTGGTGACTCCCCCTGCTCTCTGAAACCTTGGAGAAGCTTCCAGAAGTAGAGGGTGGAGTCTGGGAGGAGCTACTTGGAGTATAGACGAGGGCACGAGCCAATCCTCAGAAAAATGGTCTGGCAGGGGAAGGGCACCTCATAAATACTCATGAGCCATGCCAGCAGGATCAGTCAGGTGGAAATTGGAGTAGCGCTGTCGGTGGCCCTTGAGGGTGCCCCCTAGTCTGGGGGAGGGGGACCTCGGGCCTGGGGCTCGGGTGCTGGAGGGTCCTTCTACAACACATGAAGGAAATCCTTCCTGGAGGCATGGGAGCAAGTGTGAGGACAGAGGGAGCAGGTCAGCATATCCAGGAGCTCTCCAGAGAAGTCAGATGGGTGGGCTGGTGAGTGAGCAGTCTGGGAGGACTGTGGAGAGAGAGTGTCAGTCTGGGAGGACTGTGGAGAGAGAATGTCAGTCTGGGAGGACTGTGGAGAGAGAATGTCAGTCTGGGAGGACTGTGGAGAGAGAATGTCAGTCTGGGAGGACTGTGGCGAGAGAGAGTGTCAGTCTGGGAGGACTGTGGCAAGAGAGAGTGTCAGTCTGGAGGACTGTGGCGAGAGAGAGTGTCAGTCTGGGAGGACTGTGAAGAGAGAGTGTCAGTCTGGGAGGACTGTGGAGAGAGAATAACAGTCTGGGAGGACTGTAGAGAGAAAGAGTGCCAGTCTGGGAGGATTGTGGAGAGAGAATGTCAGTCTGGGAGGACTGTGGAAAGAGAATGTCAGTCTGGGAGGATTGTGGAGAGAGAATGTCAGTCTGGGAGGACTGTGGAGAGAGAATGTCAGTCTGGGAGGACTGAGGAGAAGTAGCCAGGAGGGCTAGTGAAAGAGACAGTTGAAGTCAGGCGGTTGGCAGTGCCTGAAGAGGTGGTGCTGGGATCAGAAGCCACAGGGATGTACAGCTGGACACGAACTTTTGCTACACACAGTGCCTCTGTCCGATCCACAAACAGTGCACCAGTGGAGTTCTGCAAGCCAGCCAGTGCTGGAGGAAGAGGAGTGTACTTACTGTAGCTGTATGTAGGAAAGTTGTCCCTGAAGTTGTCTGAAGTTAAGAGGACATCCCATAATACCCCAACTCCCCATCCAAGTTCTAATCCCTCAATAAAATACAAAAAACACAAACTCCTGGATTGTTTTCTGAATCTGGGAGATTTGAAAATGCAGTGTGCCTGGCTGTGCAGGGTGGGGGGATCTCTTTTTACCTGCAGCTCCTACATGGAGTGCGCTATGTTTCTTTTCTGCAACCTGTATTGCAGGAAAGAAATTTGCCCTGTTTATGGCCTGTCAAAGATTGTGACAGAAATTGGCCAAGGGCAGGGGACAGTTTTGCATCAGCAATGAACCGAGACAGGATTAGCAAGCCACCGGCTAATTTTTGTCCGCCAATCCCATGTGCCAGTGCCTGCACTTGAAGAAATGCCTAGAGATGTATCAGATTAAAGTTCTGCTGCTATGGGAAGGCAAGCTTTGTGAAAAAGGAGAAGGAAAAAGAAAAAAAAAAGATTCTACATATACAGTATGTGCTAATAAAGTATGCCTTGGCTCTTGTTTTCTGGGAAATTATATTGTTCCATTGCTTCCACTTTAACATTAAAAGTGCCATGTTTTTCCTCTTCCCAACTGTAAGATATTTTAAAAACATTTTTTGCATTGGCACATCTCCCCCGTGTATGGAAGAACCCTGGGGCCATCATAAAAAAAAAATACAGAACTATGTTTTTGAAAAAAAATAAAAAAAGGACAGAATTATGACCAGTGGCGTAACTAGAACCTTCAGGGCCCCGATGCAAGAAACCATGAAGGGCCCCCCTGACAGGGCCCTTTACTCCAAGCTTGGTGGTGGAACACCAGGGCCCAGTTGCAAGTGGGTGGCTGCGTGTAAAGGAACCAATTTCTCAATTTCCCGCCGCTTCTCCACCTCTCCCTCCCGCAGGCATTCAGCGGCTGCAGGAGGAAAATGGAGAGATGGGTTCCTCTATGTCGGTGTTTCTCAATCTTTTCCCAGTCAGGGCACGCTTTAAGTACACCCCTAGGTGAATGGGGCTGCACTGCAACCCCCCTGCAACTGTGTGCATTGCATGCAGTTGCAGCATAGTGATGATGCATTTAAAGGGGTTGTAAACCCTCATGACAGTCACTGGAACCCCAGCCCCCGTTTTACTTACCTGAGCCCTGGAACTTCACCAGGTGGAGATGCGCTTTTCCTTTGCCCGGGGTTCTCGGCTCCTGATTGGATAGATTGATAGCAGCTCAGCCATTGGCTCCTGCTGCTGTTAATAAAATCAAATGACGCGGGCGTCGGGGGCACCTGCAAAGTAACCCCCCCGGAAGAGCGCTTCTCCTAGGGGTTTATCTGATAAGAGGAGGAGCCACGAGAGATGCCGAGGGACCCCAGAAGAGGAAATTCGGGGGCCACTCTGTGCAAAACGAGCTGCACAGTGAAGGTAAGTAAAACATGCTTGCTATTAAAAAAAAAAAAAAAAAGCAAACCTTTACAATCACATTAAGGGGTTAAAACAGGTGGTCAGGAGGCAACATATTGCCTCTTTACCGGCTGTCAAATGGATTAAACGCACATACATAAAATGTGCATACATACATCTAAACAGCGGCGGCTGGTGCTCAAAATTTTTGGGGGGGGCGCAAACAAATTTAGAAAAAAAAAATCATCAAATGCACCCACTGTGCCGTCAAACGCTGCCACTGTACCCTCAAATGCAGCCACTGTGCCATCAATCGCAGCCACTGTGCCCAAACGCTGCTACTGTACCCAACAAACGCTGCCACTGTGCCATTAAACACTGTCATTGTGCCATTAAATGCAGCCACTGTGCCATCAAACGCTGCCACTGTGCCATCAATTGAAGCCACTGTGCCATCATTCGCAGCCACTGTGCCATCATTCGCAGCCACTGTGCCCAAACGCTGCTACTGTGCCATTAAACGCTGCCACTTTGCCATCAATTGCAGCCACTGTGCCATCAAACGCTGCCACTGTGCCATCAATTGAAGCCACTGTGCCATCAATTGAAGCCACTGTGCCATCAATCGCAGCCACTGTGCCATCATTCGCAGCCACTGTGCCCAAACGCTGCTACTGTGCCATTAAACGCTGCCACTTTGCCATCAATTTCAGCCACTGTGCCATCAAACGCTGCCACTGTGCCATCAAATGCTGCCACTGTGCCATCAATCGCAGCCACTGTGCCATCAATCGCAGCCACTGTGCCATCAATCGCAGCCACTGTGCCATTAAACGCTGCCACTGTGCCATCAATTGCAGCCACTGTGCCATCAAACGCTGCCACTGTGCCAAACGCTGCCACTGTGCCATCAAATGCAGCCACAGTGCCATCAATTGCAGCCACTGTGCCAAATGCTGCCACTGTGCCCATTTAATGCTGCCACTGTGCCCTCAAATGCTACAAGTTCTACAACTGTGCCATCAATTGCAGCCACTGTGCCATCAAATGCAGCCACTGTGCCAAACACTGACACTGTGCCAAAACACTGCCACTGTGCCATCAATTGCAGCCACTGTGCCATTAAACGCTGCCAGTGTGCCATCAAATGCTGCAAGTGTGCCCTTGAATGCCCCCAGTGTGCCCCCAGCATGCTCGCCATCTGCACACATGTACATACACACATGCACATGCACATACACACACACACACAAATGCACACACACACACATAAAGTCTTTTCAAAAATGGCAGTGCTGCTTTCTCAATCTTACCTCTTCCTGCCAGGTACTGCACTGTAGGGGGAGACAAAAAGCACACACTGCTTTCACTTTAGTTATAAGCAGTGTGATGATTCTGAGCTCCCCGCAGTGCCGATTACACTTCGGCTGAAGATCAGGAGCTCGGTTTCAGCTGAGGACCCCCTGCAGATACAGGACCCCCTGCAGATACAGGACCCCCTGCAGCACGGGGCCTGGTCGCCTTGGTGATCTCAGCGACCCCTATAATTCCGCCACTGATTATGACTTTGAAACTCAAATTTCTGACATTAAAACTCAGAATTCTGACTTTTACTCTCAGAATTCTGTAAAAAAAAAAAAAATGAAACTTACAATTCTGACTTTGAATCTCAGAATTCTGACTTTCAAACTCAGAATACAAAAACCTAATTCTGTATTTTTTTATGATGGCCCCAGGGCTCTTCCATAAGATTCAACTCTATATACATCAATAGGATTTTCCACTAAGTTCACGTTTCCTGAATTTCAAACACCAAAACTTCAGCAAATCAAGCTCGGGTACTGTGCCTTGAAAAAGTATTCATACCCTTTGAAATTTTCCACATTTTATCATGTTACAACCAAAAATGTAAATGTATTCTATTGGGATTTTATGTGATAGACCAACACAAAGTGGCACATAATTGTGAAGTGGAAGGCAAATGATAAATGGTTTTCAATTTTTTTTTACAAATAAATATGTGAAAAGTGTGGCATTCAGCCCCCTTTACTCCGATACCCCTACCTAAAGTCTAGTGGAACCAATTGCCTTCAGAAGTCACCTAATTAGTAAATAGAGTCCACCTGTGTGTAATTCAATCTCAGTATAAATACGGCTGTTCTGTGAAGCCCTCGGGAGGTTTGTTAGAGAACCTTAGTGTACAAACAGCATCATGAAGGCCAAGGAACACACCAGACAAGTCAGGGATAAAATTGTGGAGAAGTTTAAAGTAGGGTTAGGTTATAAAATAAATATCCCAAGCTTTGAACATCTCACGGAGCTCTGTTCAATCCATCGTCTGAAAATGTAAAGAGTATGGCACAACTGCAAACCTACCAAGACATGGCCGTCCATCTAAACCGACAGGCCGGGCAAGGAGAGCATTTATCAGAGAAGCAGCCAAGAGGTCCATGGGAACTCTGGAGGAGCTGCAGAGAATCCACATCTCGGTGGGAGAATCTGTCCACAGGACAACTATTAGTCGTGCACTCCACAAATCTGGCCTTTATAGAAGAGTGGTAAGAAGAAAGCCATTGTTGAAAGAAAACCATAAGAAGCCTTGTTTGCAGTTTGTGGGAAGCCATGTGGACGGCACAGCAAATATGTGCAAGAAGGTGCTCTGGTCAGATGAGACCAAAATTTGACTTTTTAGTCTAAAAGCAAAACGCTATGTGTGGCAGAAAACTAACACTGCACATCACCCTGAACACACCATCCCCATCGTGAAACATGGTGGTGGCAGCATCATGTTGTGGGGATACTTTTCTTCACCAGGGACAGGGAAGCTGGTCAGAGTTGATGGGAAGATGGATGGAGCCAAATACAGGGCAACCTAGAAGAAAACCTGTTAGTCTGCAAAAGACTTGAGACTGGGGTGGAGGTTCACCTTCCAGCAGGACAACGACCCTAAACATACAGCCAGAACTACAATGAGATGGTTTAGATCAAAGAATATTCATGTGTTAGAATGGCCCAGTCAAAGTCCAGACCTAAATTCAATTGAGAATCTGTGGCAAGACGTGGAAATTGCTGTTCACAGACACTCACCATCCAATCTGACAGAGCTTGAGTTATATTGCAAAGAAGAATGGGCAAAAATGTCCCTCTCTAGATGTGCAAAGCTGGTAGAGACATCCCCAAAAAGACTTAAGCCCCGTACACACGAGCGGACTTATGTCCGACAGACATCTGAAGGAGTTCTGCCGGAGTTCTGCCGGAGTTCCGACAGAGTTCTGACGGACTTTTCGACTGAGCGGACTTGGCCACACACAATCACACCAAACTCCGACGGATTCGAACGTGATGACGTACGACTGGACTCGAATAAGGAAGTTCATAGCCAGTAGCCAATAGCTGCCCTAGCGTCGGTTTTAGTCCGTCGGAATAGCATACACACGAGCGAATTTTTCGGAGGAACTGGGTCCGGTGGAGTTCCGTCGGAAAAATTTGAAGCATGTTCCATTTTCTAAAGTCCGTCAGACTTTTGCAAATCAAAAGTCCGTTGCAGCCCACACACGATCGAATAGTCTGACGGAATCATTCCGTCGGACTTTGGATATTGAAAAGTCCGCTCGTGTGTACGGGGCTTTACAGCTGTAATTGCAGTGAAAGGAGGTTCTACGAAGTACTGACTCGGGGGGGCTGAATAAAAATGCACACCACACTTTTCACATATTTATTTGTAAAACATTTTGAAAACCATTTATACTTTTCATTCCAATTCACAATTATGTTCCACTTTGTGTTGATCTATTACAAAAAAGTCCCAATAAAATACATTTACGTTTTTGGTTGTACTGCGACAAAATGTGGAAAATTTCAAGGGGTGTGAAGACTTTTTCAAGGCCCTGTTGATTCACTCATTCCTATAGTTTTGACTTACAAATAGGAATAAAATGGTTACTATTCTCTGATAAAGGCATAGAGGGATTTACATCAATGAGAATGGGGTATTTCCCAGTATTCTGTATGCCACTTTATCTAACCCAAAATATTTAAACGTTTGTATAACAGAATTTTAACCATGAATTAAATATTTTACTACCATTTAAAAAAGGCTGTGCTAAACATTCCAATGTAATTATTTTTTCCATAAATAAGGACCAGGAACTGGAAATGTTTATAGAATATGACGCATGGGAAAGGTTCAAACATGCATACGTATAGATGTTCCATGACCGTGGTACAGCTCCAGTGGTCAGCTTTGTCTATGGTGGAGGGTGGAATCCTATATACAGTAGGTTGCAACGAGTTCTGGTTTTTACACATCCGGATCACTCTGCTTTACTGAACAAGTCTGAGTGTCTGTGAGATTACAGACGTTAGACAGGAACCCGGAGAACCACTGAGCAAACTATTCCTGCGGGAGAACAAATAGCAAAAAGCTGGTCAAACAAACCAAGTCAAACACAAAACTAACACTGTCTGATTCCGTGCTCCCTTCTAAGATCTGATGTGCTGAGGATACACGACGGTCAAAATTGTCCTTATTGTGACTTGGTTGGGCCAACTATCAAGAAACAGCTCTGATACATGAGAGAAGTGATCTCCAAACTGTGTCTCTTTGCCTTTATTTGGCCCTTGCGGGGCCTGGTCCACTGATATGAAGGACTATTCCTCGCACTGACACCAGTTATGAATAATTGTAGGTAAACAAAAGATAGTTACTTACAGTTTAGACCCCTTTCACACTGGGGCGTTTTTCAGGCATTTTTCAGGTGCTTTAGCATAAAAAAAAAGCGCTTGAAAGAAGCCTCATCTGTAATCCCAATGTAAAAGCCTGAGTGTTTTAAGAGCCCTTTCACAATGTCCGAAAAATGCTCGTAAAGCGCAGCTTAAACTAGCAGCGCTTTACCAGCATTTTTCGAGCACTATTGGGGCGCTTTTAACCCCTGCTAGTGGCCAAATAAAGGGTTAAAAGCGCCCACAAAACGCTGCTGCCAAAAGCGCTTTTCAGGCGTTTTGCAGGCGCTTCCCATTGATTTCAATGGGAAGGGGCGCTTTAGGAGCAGTGTATTTACCGCTCCAAAAGCGATGCAAAGAAGCTGCTTGCAGGACTTTTTTTGACGCCCTGCCAGCGCAGCGCCTCAGTGTGAAAGCACTCGGGGTTTCACATTGGGATTGCAGTTGTGGCTTCTTTTAGGCTCTTTACAGGCGCTTTTTTTAAAGCTAAAGCGCCTGAAAAATACCCCAGTGTGAAAGGGATCTCAGGTACAGCATCACACGACCGTGCAATTGTCAGTTAAAGCGGTGCAGTGCCGTATCGCAAAAAATGGCCTGGTCTTTAAAGGGGCAAATCCTTCTGGGGCTGAAGTGGTTAAAACATAACTCCACTTTTGTTGAGAAAAAAAAACATTTCCCTCTGGGTGAACGATGTACATTGCAAGGATTTTAACAAACTTTGTTGCAGATTCCTACCTTTCCTTATTCTGTTGCAGTTGTAGGGCTCTAATGAGGAGAACTGCTGGGCCTGCATCCCTTTAGATCTGATTTCCCATTGGGAGTATCTCACCAAAAATGACATTTTTGTTGCAGGGGATGCCAAAAATCTGACTTGAATCTTAGTGCAAACTTCTGGTAAAATTAGTGAGCCAATCAGGAAATGATGTGTCGGGGGGGGGGGGGGGGGGGGGCGTTCTGTACACATTCTGTATACAGAACACCTCCAGGTAGCCATATTGCATTGCATTTTACAGAAAATGATAGCGTCTGCAGATTGAAAGGGAAAGGTCATTTTTAATGACATTCACTTACAATATGACTTTTGTCGCATTTGTATACTGTATGCTATATATATATATATATATTTTTTTTTTGCTTTTTTTTCCTATGAAAGTGGAGTTACCCTTTAAGTGTCACAGCACATATGTTTTGTAATGGATGGTCATAAGTCTACTAGCAGACAGTGGAGGAACTATCGCCAATAGTGACACACGCAGGCGCTATGGGGCCTGCCGCCAAGTGGGGCCCGGTGAGGACAGGCACATGTCCGTGGGCGGCTCCACAGGTGAGAGTGGGTGGGTCCGCGGGTGAGAGCAGCTCCGTGGGTTAACAGAGTGGGCAGCTCCGCGGGTTAACAGTGCGGGCAGCTCCGCAGGTTAACAGTGCGGGCAGCTCCGCGGGTGAGAACGCGGGCGGGAGTGGGCTGGTCAATCAGGGAGCTGGTGAGCAGGGGAGCAGAGAGATTACATCATCTCTCACTGCCTGGCGCCCACCCTGCATCCCTGCGGTGCAGTTCCCCCCTCACTGTGCAAGCAGCCAGGAAGCAGAGAGATGACACTATCTCTTTGCTGCCAGATTGATAATCTGCTGCCTGACTCTGACACAGCAGGAAAGTGACACAGCAAGTGACAATCCGTAATGTGTGACAGGCAATGTGGCAAGTGACAATCCATAATGTGTGGCAGGTCGCGTGGCAAGTGATAATCCGGGATGTTGCAAGTGGATAATCCGCAGCATGTGGCAGGTGACAATCTGCATCTGGTGGCAGGCGACGTGGCAAGTGGACAACCCGCAATGTGTGTCAGGTGATGTGGCAAGTGACAATCCATAATGCGTGGCAAGTGACAATCTGGGATGCGGCAAGTGGACCATCCGCAACATGTGGCAGGTGACATTCCGCAACGTGTGACAAGTGACAATCTGCATCTGGTGGCAGGCGATGGTGGCAAGTGACACGCTCAGGGCTCCCACTAATTCTGCATTATGGTGAATTGAACTATTTAATTTTATATAACAGAACAGAAATTGGTTAGAAGGCATGGAGGTCGGCAATGTGTGTCCTTCAGGGGCTGCATACAGTATACTGCATACTTTGTTGTTCGAAATGAATATAAGCTGTTGCCTGGGTACTGTGCCACATGGGTGTGGTAATCTGTTGCTCAATGGCATTAGTTCATTTTTTTTTTGCGGGGGGGCTGTTTGCGGGGGGGGGGGGGGGGGGCAATACAACATTTTGCTATGGGGCCCTGTGATTTCTAGTTACGCCGCTGTTATCAGACATATTTTACATTATACCTGCCTTGTACTTCAAGCTATCATTTGTAATGATGATGCGTTTCTAATAGATTGCAAATAATAACCAAATGCAAATCCTTATTATTTAGCTTTTTTTTTTACTTAGAATGATATACCCCCATCAAATCATTCTCTGCAGCTATTACCTTTTGTACCACCACCCCCTCCCTTTAGAATGTAAGCTCTACGAGCAGAGCCCTCCTGTACTTTTTGTATTGTACTGTAATTGTGTTGTCCCCCCTATCCCCCCTATACATTGTAAAGCGCTGCATAAACTGTTGGTGCTATATAAATCGTGTATAATAATAATAATAATATAAGAGCCATTCAAGTTTGTAAAACCTTTATTGAATCTTGCAAATGCTTGACTTTTCTATAACCAGCCATGGTCCATCAGCTGACTCTGGTGTCTGGAAGAGACAGGTTCTCTTACCCAGCTTGGTGTCAGTATATTGGTTGGAATAGTATTTTTTGAATCCAGTCTGACATTCCTTCTATTTAACATTTAATGGTGTATATAATATATCAAACAATCCACTGACTGTCTGTGAATGAATGGATAACACACCATGTCACCCTCCGAGCCTGGGAATGGGATATTGGTGCCTCTCCTCCATACTTATATACACACAAATGGTGCCGTGCCATTGTTCAGGGACGTAAGACATCTATTTGTGTTTGGTCAGTCCTTCTGGTTCTCATGACCTCTCTATGAATATTACAATTCTGTAAAATCAAATAAAATGTCTCACAAACAAGACTGACTCCTTCCGTGTTGTATAAATGGGGAACACACTGCACTTATGTTCTGCAATGAGAAGTCATTTATTGCTAAAAAGCAAATTTTAACCACAAGAAAATTAATCAAGTAGAGTTTTAAGAAAAAAGAAAGTGTCTGGAGGCTGTAACGCTGACTCCAGGCAGATATAAAAGACACAGCTGAATACAGCTCTGTATTTATTAATACACCAAAAATGTATTTTTAAAGCAGAGTTCCACCCAATAATGGAACTTACGCTTTTCGGAATCCTCTCTCTCCCTCCGGTGTCACATTTGGCACCTTTCAGGGGGGAGGGGGGAGCAGATACCTGTATAATCTAGGTATTTGCTCCAACTTCCGGGCATAGATAACCACAGTATCCTAGAAATGGTGGCGATCTGCGATTTTTATCAGGAATGCGACATTATGGCGGACACATCGGACAATTTTGACACATTTTTGGGACCATTGGCATTTATACAGTGATCAGTGCTATAAAAAGGTATTGATTACTGTAAAAATGTCACTGGCAGGGAAGGGGGCGATGAAGGGGTTAATTGTGTTCCCTAGATACAAACAAACCCAAGGATAAACCGAGGAAAAAAAACAAGCTTTACTTACCACCAGCCCACAGACAACCAATTAACCTGTCTAACAATATGCGTTAAAAACAGGGGATTTAGTCTGCACACATTTGCAAATGCATGCATAAGCCACAGAGCCCCGCCAAGGCACCCCAATATCTGTGGTACCTAACACTAACTTATGAGTGTCCCCACAGTGGAGGCACATGCATTCTGATGGATAGGTGAGAGCAGGTGGACTGAAGGGGAGCCACCCCTTCTTAAAGGTACAGGAGCACACTGATCACCCAGCACAATGGCAAAACAGGTGTCAGTGGGATGTCTGACCAAAAAACACAACCTGTGACTCAAAAAGATGCCACCCGCTCACACCTATAGCTGGCTATCACAGTAAAGCCCCGTACACACTATCAGATTGTCTGCTTAGTTTTTCCTTCAGATTTACCAAAACCATGTAGTAGAAGGGCCTGCCTGATTGCACACACATTGAAACTCCTAAAGTTTGACCTCATATTATATGGTTTTGGTAAATCTGAAGGAAAAACTCAGCAGACAATCTGATAGTGTGTACGGGGCTTAAGAAACTTGGAAGGCTAACAACAGATACAAACAAACCCAAGGATAAACCGAGGGGAAAAAAAAAATTGTGTTCCCTAGTGTGTGTTCTACCTGAAGGGGGGAGGGGACTGTGCAGGGGAGATGACAGATCGCTGTTCATACACTGTATGAACAGACGGTCTGTCTGTTCTCCCCTCAGAGAACCGGAAACTGTGTGTTTACACACATAGATCCCAGTTCTCCGTGCGTCAGCAGCGGTCGCGGGAGCCCAGCGGCCTAGTGGCCACGGGGCGAAGCGATGTAACATAACGACGTTTTGCCCAGCCGTGCCATTCTTCCACAGTACAACTGCGGCGGCTGGTTGGCAAGTGGTTCATATCTGTCAAGTTAAAGAGGAAGTAAACCCTTCCAAACAACTTGGACCTATAGGTAAGCCTAGATTAAGGCTTACCTGTAGGTCCAAGCAATATCTCCTAAACCTATATGGTTTAGGAGATATTTGCCCGAAAATGGGCACCGCTGTCTACGGCGCATGCGCCGTAGACAGCGGCGCGCATGCGCACTAAATGCGGCAAATCCAAGAATGGATTTGCCAAATTTGTCGACTCCCGTGCGCATGCACGGGAGTGACGTCATCGCGGCTTCGCCGTATGACAGCGGCGGAGCTGCGAGGCGCGACTCCCGTGCGCATGCGCGGGAGTGACGTCATCGCGGCTTCGCCGCTGTCATTGGTCGGAGCTGCGAGACGCCACCAGCAAGATGGACGCGGCGGACTACAGGGATCAGCGGCGACTTCGCTGGCTCCTGTGTCAGGTAAGTGACACATAATGAGCTACTATGCGATGCATAGTAGTCCATTATGCTTTACCTTTGCAGGGAAAAAAAGAGGAAGTAAACCCATCAGGGTTTACTTTCTCTTTAAATTGTTCAGGAGAGGTTGTAAAAGCCAAAAGGGGCGCATTCTGTGTGTCAAATCTCAAACTGGTTTACAAACAAACATTTCTTGGTCCATAGACTGTTAAAAAATAAGGGCAACAAAGTGATGCAGCAAATCTGCTTGCAGGTTGAAGGTGAAGAATAAAGTTTTTTTTTTTTTCAATAAAAAACAACATCCCTGAAAAAAAGTCAGTGTGTAAAATTCCCCATTCCTGTTTGACCTTTTTTTTTTTTTTTTTTTTTGCTTTCTTAACGCTGATGAGGCAGTTTGTTTTCACTTTGAGGGTCTCTTGAGTAATACATGTTCATAGTAGGATATCCTCAAATATTAGTGACAGTATCCTTGGAATATGAGGGATTTTTCATCGGTCCATAAAAATTCTCTGTTCTGGTAAACAGGAAGGCGATATAATGTATCTAGTAAAACGAGACAAACACTTCCATTCTATCAGTGTTGAATAAGCACAATTGTACCCCTTTACCCTCATGCTTTTTTCACCTTATTCATTAACCACTTTGCCCCGGACCAATTTGCAGCTAAAGGACCAGACCACTTTTTGCGATTCGGCACTGCGTCGCTTTAACTGACAATTGCGCGGTCGTGCGACGTGGCTCCCAAACAAAATTGATGTCCTATTTTTCCCACAAATAGAGCTTTCTTTTGGTGGTATTTTATCACCCCTGCGGTTTTTATTTTTTGCGCTATAAACAAAAATAGAGCGGCAATTTTGAAAACAAAATGCAATATTTTTTACTTTTTGCTATAATAAATATCCCCAAAAAATATATAAAAAAAACATATTTTTTTCCTCAGTTTAGGCAGATACGTATTCTTCTACATATTTTTGGTAAAAAAAAAATCGCAATTAGCGATTATTGATTGGTTTGCGCAAAAGTTATAGCGTTTACAAAATAGGGGATAGTTTTATAGCATTTTTATTAATATTTTTTTTTACTAGTAATGGCGGTGATCAGCGATTTTTATTGGGACTGCGACATTATGGCGGACACATCGGACATTTTTGACACATTTTTGGAACCATTGTCATTTATACAGCAATCAGTGCTATTTAAATGCACTGATTCCTGTGTAAATGACAATGGCAGTGAAGGAGTTAACCACTAGGGGGCAGTGTAGGTGTTATGTATGATATTATGTGTTTTTTTATTGTAGGGGGCGTGGCCTGGCATGTGACATCACTGATCGTCCTTCTTTATAAAAGGGAACAGATGATCGGTGACAGCCACACAGGGAAGCACAGGGGGAGGTTTGCTTACACAGACCTCTCCTCGTTCTTCAGCTCTGTGACCCGATCGCGGGACACCAGCGGCGATCGGGTCCGCTGGTCCCGCGGCCACGGTCACGGAGCACAGGACCGGGTCGGAAGCGCACCACAGGTGGCGCACTCCGACCCACGGCTGGGCACTTAAAAAGCAACGTATAGGTAGGTGCTTGTGCCCAGCCGTGCCATTCTGCCGACGTACATCGGCGTGAGGCGCTCCTTAAGTGATTAAGGTGAGAAAAACACCTGCCAGCAGTCACCAGCCCCCCCCCCTGTTTTACTTACCTGAACCCCTTCATCTCCTCGGTGGGGACGCGCTGTCTCTCTGCACAGGGTCCCGGCTCTTGATTAGATAGATTGATAGGAGCGCAGCCAATGGCTCCCGCTGCTGTCAATCAAATTCAATGACATGGGCACCGGGGGCAGGGTTGAGTCCAACATTAGTGTCTGTGGACGCAAATGCTGGGCTCTGGAACGTGCCCGCAAGGTAACCCACTCGCTTCTCCTAGGGTGTTATGTGGGGAGGAGCCACGAGAGCCGCTAGGGGACCCCAGAAGAGGACGTTTGGGGCCACTCTGTGCAAAACAGGCTGCATAATGGAGGTAATTATGATATGTTTGTTATTTTAAAAAAATTTAAAACGATCCTTTACAATCACTTTAAGGCTCCATGCACACTAGCGTTTTTTTAAGTTAAAAAACGCTGGGAAAAATGCTGGTTAAAAACACTGGTAATAGCTTTTTGTAGTAGCCTTTTAGCAGCGTTTAGAAAAATCCTATTAGCATTGTTTAGAAGCGTTTCTGCTGGAAAAACGCTCTAAGAAACTCTACAAAAACATTTTTTTTTTCTGCTCCTAGAGGCTGAAGCTCAAAAAACGCTAATAGCCTAAAGTAGTGTGAATGGACACATAGGATAACACTGTTTAGCTCCTAGGAGCAGCAAAAATGCTAATAACAGCTTCTAGGAGCTCTCTGCATTGAGGTAATGCATACAATACTGCAATGCGCAGGGACATTCATTTTGAATGGCATCCAAATGCACTAAACAAAACACATGAGTTACAACGTGCTCCAACACGGGGCAATATACAGGATGTTCAGGACATTTTGGTGTTTGGGCAAGCCAAAATTTTGTTATGAGATTTTTTACTAAAGTTTTAAGACAATAAGAAAACAGATGTGGGTACAAAAGTTTCATCAGAGTCAACAGCTGAAATTGAGGTACGTTTTTTCCTATCCAGAAATAGTTGTCAACCAAAGAGAGTACACTGACATCAATACTCTTGAACTGCAACTATACAGACAATATTACGCTTGAATAGGTGGATATGGATGGCAGTCCATTACTTTTAAAGGGCTGATTTAATGCAACACATGCTAATGCACTGCAAAAATTTAAATGGACCCGAAAATAAGAACTGAACTTTGAAAGCTTCCCAAAAACTGGCCACCTGTCAGTAGTTGGAAGCAGAGAAGAGAACAGAACTCCTCCTACAGATTCTGTGCATCTAATGCAGCTGCAGCATTCATTTATCTCCGCCTCCTCATGTCTCAGCATTTAGCACACTCTGACGGGTGACTCCAGCCCTCCTCTGGTCCTCCTCCAAATTCTTCCTGGCAACAGCACAAGGTAAAGGGGTGCACTGTGATGTAAGGGAGGGCTCTTGACTTCTGATGGTGGGGGCTCTTGGCATCTAATTTAAGAAGGGGTGGAGTGCTCTGGACATCTAGTCATACAGATACAACCAGGGCCGGTGCTACCACTAGGCGGATTAGGCAACCGCCTAGGGCGCACTGCCGCCTAGGGCGCCCGGCTGCTGGCTATTTTACACTGTCCTCCACAGAGCCATGTCACGCAGCGCCCTCGCCCTGGCTCTCTGCTCTTATGTGTTTCCAGTCGAGTAATCCCCCCTCTCTGCTTTTCTATCAACCATTGAGTGTCACAGGTCCAGAAACCCCAGGGCGCTCTCTAATGCGTGAAGTTGGGGAGGTGTAGGCGGCCGGGCATCCATCGCTACATGGCCATAAACAGCGAGGGGCTGGCAGAGAGCAGATAAGCCGGAGAGCCGGGGACTCGGGAGAAGAGCTCCACCGTGGCCCCGCCTCCTCCGTGACATCGCCCCCTGACCCGCCTCCCCCAGGAGGCAAGCGCGCGCAGCGTACCCCATGCTTCTAGAGCACGGACTGCTCCAACTTCCTCTCTGAAGCTGGATGACAGGCTCGCCGCTCACTGGGGGCACAGAGCTGTCACAGAGGATGGGCAGGAGGCGCAGGCTGCAGCGGGAGCCGCTAGAATTGGACGGATCGAAGCAGGAGACTGGCATCATGGTATACAGTAGAAGGTACTGTGTGTCACACACACCTTCAGACAGAGACTGGGACAGAGGTGGGACTACAGGAGCAGGGCTAGGGGTCTCTCATCTCCCCTCAACTCCTCCTCCCCCTCTCTCTCAGCCCCCTCCCTTCTCTCTCAGTCCTCCCTCTGTTTTCTCTCAGCCCTCCCCTCTCTCTAAGCCCCCCTCCCTTCTTTCTCAGCCCCCTCTCGATCAGCCCCCCTCCCTTCTCTCTCAGCCCCCCTCTCTCTAAGCCCCCCTCCCTTCTCAGCACCCCTCTCTCTAAGCCCCCTCCCCTCTCCCCTCTCAGTCCTCCCCTCCTCTCAGCCCTCCCCCCTCGATCACCCCCCCTCTCCTAGCCATCCCTATACTCTCAGCCCCCCTCTCTCTAAGCCCCCCTCTTTTCTCACCCACCAGTCTCTCTCAGCCATCCTCCCTCTCTCAGCCCTCCCTATTCTCTCAGCCCCCTCTCTCTAAGCCCCCTCCCTTCTCTCCTAGCCCTCCCCTTTCTCTCAGCCCCCCTCTCTCGGCCCACCCTATTCTCTCAGCCCCATCTCTTCTCTCTCACCCCTCCCTATTCTCTCAGCCCACCTGTCTCTATCAGCCCCCCTCTCAGCCCCCACTCTCTTAACCCCCCTCTCCCTCAGCCCTCCCTCCTACCTCTCTCTCTCTCAGCACCCCTCTCTCAACCCTCCCCCTCTCTCAGCCCTCCCCCTCTCTCTAAGCCCCTTCCCTTCTTTCTCAGCACCCCTCTCTCTAAGCCCCCTCCCTTCTCTCTCAGCCTCTCCCCTCTCAGTCCTCCCCTCCTCTCAGCCCTCCTCCCTCTCTCAGCCCTCCCTATTCTCTCAGCCCCCTCTCTCTAAGCCCCCTCCCTTCTCTCCTAGCCCTCCCCTTTCTCTCAGCCCCCCTCTCTCAGCCCTCCCCCTCTCTCTAAGCCCCTTCCCTTCTTTCTCAGCACCCCTCTCTCTAAGCCCCCTCTCTTCTCTCTCAGCCTCTCCCCTCTCAGTCCTCCCCTCCTCTCAGCCCTCCACCCTCGATCAGCCCCCCTCCCATCTCTCTCACTCATCCCCCCTCTCTTAGCCATCACTATACTCTCAGCCCCCCTCTCTCTCTCAGCCACCCCCTCTCTCTAAGCCCCCCTCTTTTCTCACCCACCAGTCTCTCTCTCAGCCATCCTCCCTCTCTCAGCCCTCCCTATTCTCTCATCCCCCCTCTCTCTAAGCCCCCTCCCTTCTCTCCCAGCGCTCCCTTTTCTATCAGCCCCCCTCTCTCGGTCCACCCTATTCTCTCAGCCCCCTCTCTTCTCTCTCAGCCCTCCCTATTATCTCAACCCACCTGTCTCTATCAGCCCCCCTCTCAGCCCCCACTCTCTTAACCCCCCTCTCTCAGTCCTCCCTTCTACCTCTCTCTCTCTCTCAGCCCATCCGTCACTCTCAGCCCACCCATCACTCTCAGCCCCCCTCTCTTAGCCCTCCCTCCATTAATAGCCAGCCCTCCCTCTCTCAGCCCCCACTCTCTCAGCATCCCTCTCTCTCAGCCCTGCCTCCTACCCCCTCTCTTTCAGCCCCCTCTCAGTCCCCCTCTCTCTTAGCCCCCCTCTCCTCTCCCCTCCCCCCAATTAGCTGGTCTTGCCTAGGGCACAAAATAGGCTAGCACTGGCCCTGGTCAGGTAGGCAAGTGTATGTGTCAGGTAGGTCAGTGTATGTGTCAAGTCACATGTGTTACAGGGGCAAAGGGGGTGGAGTCAGGGGCGGAGCCAAAGTGGGGGCGACAAAATGAGGTTTCGCCTAGGGGGTCAAAAATCCTTGCACCAGCCCTGGATACAACTGACCCTTTGAGGACAACTGTAATGCTAATACGATATTGACAGTAACACCCCGGTGGAGTGTTTAATTATGAGATAGAGTTGCTTTAAAGAAGAACTCCGGGAAAAAATACATTTTCTGATGCATTGGGACTGTGCCCGCATTGCATAGGTTAACCGCTCGTTTTTGTCTAGGGGATTGTGTAATGGAGATATACTTACCTAATTCCCCGATCCTCCGAGCGCAAGACTGGTCCCCGCCGATCCTTGTAAATGGACTGTTCCTGACATCATCCTGCCCATAGACTGGTTTTGGATGTGAGGACGGCAGTAACAGTCCACTGCTGGATGTAGGGGAGTGCAGTTTTCCTGATTTTTGAAGGGCCAGGTAAGTACAGCTTTTCATTGCCGCGTGCGTAACAATTCTTGCACTAGACCTCCTCTGTAACTCTAAACTGGTAACCTGTAAAAAAAATTTAAAGCATCGTCTATGGAGATTTTTAAGTAATGAAGTTTGGCGCCATTCCATGATTGTGCACAATTTTAAAGCGTGACATGTTAGGTATCTATTTACTTAGCGTAACATCATCTTTCACATTATACAACAAAATTGGGCTAACATTACTGTTGTGTTATTTTTGAATTCATGAAACTGTTTTTCAAAAGTATGAAAAAGACCTCTCATCAACTTTCGCTGGTCAGCTTCTAAGTTTTAGATCAGCACTTAAAGAGGACATTCAGAAATTATCCTCTGTGAAGGATCTTGCACGTTTGCTCTTAGCTGAGAATAGCGCTCTTTCATCAAATCTGCCAGATGTGTGCATAGCGTTGCTTTTATTCCTAACACTACCTGTGACTGTGGCCTCAGCAGAAAGATCCTTCTTAAAACTAAAACTAATAAAGAATTTTCTCATAAGCACTATGTCTGAGCAAAGGCTTTCTGGGCTTGCTATCCTAAGCATTGAAAATGCTACAGCAAAACGGCTGGACCTAAACCACTTTGTGGACACTTTTGTAGAATTGAAGGCACGCAGATGTGGTGTTTTGTGGGTATACAAAAGTTGGAAGAGTTTTCAAAGTTCATGTTTGGTTTTGTTGCCATAGCCTTTCTTATTTGGGTTAAACCAATTTGGGTCTATTTATAAGCTATTCGCGGAGCCATTCACCCTCTGAAAATGTCAAAATGTTTATTTTTTGCCACTTGGCACAAAAAGATACGTTCTTCATTTTTTGTTTTTTAGGTCAAACTTATGCAATGTAATATTGTATTTTGACTATTAGATGAAGCTGAGGATCATGGGAAAATATGTTATAAATAGAACCCTTTGATTCCAGTTTGGCAAATAATAAAGTGGAACTTTAGGCAAATATTTGAATAAATACATGGTAGAATTGGCAGCATTATGTTGGAGTGAGCAGACAGAAGAGGGCAAAGTGAGTGAGTGACACAGAAGAGGGCAAAGGTACAATGGTGCGTAGCGCCGACTCCTGAAGAGCACACGCTAGATGTTTTGAAAGTTAAGGTTACACCTGAACTGCAGTTTGGTTTGGGTACAATTGTTCCAAATTTGGACCTCAGCATCAGTCTGACCGGACTATAGGATTTTCAGCCTGGCCATAGAGGGCACTGTCTCTTCTGGCAGGCATGGAACCACAGTTTGATTGGGTGCTTTAAGGTTACTTTCTCTCGGGGGCCCACCCAGTGGGAGTGTCATTCTTGCTGTGCTTTCTGGGAGAGGGTACTTAAGATGAGGACCTCACGTGGTGGGGTTCCGGTCCAGAAGTATGTTCTGACTCCATGATCCTGGGCCTCCTGACCAGCCCCCAGGAAGGCTATGGCCTGGGGAGCGGATCCACCCTACTTATTGTCTCGAGGCTGGCTAGCCCGAGGCAAGGAAACTAAAGAAGGATTCTGAGGTGGTCCGGTGCCATCTCCGGTAGTAGGAGAGGCCCAGCAACTTCGTAGCTATCCAGTGTAGGACTCTTCAGAAGAAGGCCACGTACGGGATGGTTTCTTAGCAAGAGCCTGGAGGGGCCGAAGTACTGAAGTGAATCCGGTCTCGTGGGTATCGCCAAACTGGCTGAAAGATCCAGATATCACACTAGTGTTCTACAAATTCTAGTTTCTTACATGTTCTACAACAACGTCTATGGTAGAGATTTATTCCCACATGTTCTACAACAACATCTGTGGCAGAGACTTGTTCCAGAGTTAAGCACCTTGTTGGCTGCTAGGCCTTGTGAGAGAGGGACTATCCAACTTGAGTGAACATCCAATTGTGAATGGCTATTCTCTGGATTTAGTCAAAGTAAGCAAGTCCTTCATTATTGACTTTGACATTAAGAGTACCTGAACTTTATTCCTAACCCTCTGATCCTATTTTAAGAGACTGTTTGTTGACTAAGTTTTTTGCAAATAAAAATCCCTTTATGCGGATCTGTCGTCAGTCTCTAAAGTTACTGGACCATCTACCACGGGAAACCCCTAGACGTAAATAGAGGAGGGGAAGGTAACGGTAAGCCCAAATAGAACCAGCAGCTCCTTCGGGGGTTAGTGGTACAGGTGCAAACCTGACTGGCTTTGTAAGATCGCTTTGATGTGTAAAAAAGAAAACTGACTGAACTGAATTATAAGTATTTGGCAACTATTTTGTCTGAATGCTTATATGCATGTCAGCTTTGTACTTTGTTGTGTTGCCTAGAGTTCCACTTTACTCGTTTAACCACTTTCCACCCGGCTACTGCATATGTACGGCTCGGTTGGCACTCTCTCCTTCTGAGTGGACATTCAGGACCGACCCTCAGAAGGAGCGGGATTGCGTGCATGCGTTTTTGCCCGCAGCGGCACAATCCCGATGTGCTTGTGTTGCCCGGACATGGCGCATCTTAGATCGGCAGGAGGGCTCTGTGATTGGCCCTCCTGAGGCAATCGGCTCTCCTCTCCTCACACGGAAGTTCTCGCTGAGGAGAGGAGAGCAGATCTCTGCAGCCAGCTGGTGATCAGTGAGTATGAGCTGTTTTTTACAGCATTTTACTCACTGATCACCAACCTAGTGTCACATGTCCCCAAAACACATGTCCCCACATAGAAATGATCCCCAAAACACATGTCCCCCACATATATAACAGTAAAATCACATGTCCCAATGATCATTTGCACACATATGTCCGTGATCACCTGCGCACATCTGTACATGATCATTTGTGTACATATGTCCGTGATCACACGAACCAATTATTATACACTTAATGGGATTTTTTTTTTTTAACCAAAAACATGTAGCAGAATACATTTTGGCTTAAATTTATGACCAAATTTGATTTTATTGGATTTCTTTTAAAATATTGGTTTTTTTTTTTTCAAATTTCCACTCTTTTTTTCGCTTATATCGCAAAAAATAAAAAACTGAGTCGTGAATAAATACCACCAAAAGAAAGCTCTATTTGTGCAAACAAAATGATAAAAATGTCATTTGGGTACAGCATTGCATGACCGCGCAATTCTTATTGAAATTGCGAGAGCGCTGAAAGCCGAAAATTGGTCTGGGAAGGAAGGCGGCGAAAGTGCCCAGTATTGATGTGGTTAACTAGCCTCAGTTGTTGAATTGATTGGTTAACCAATACATTTCTTTTTACACACCTGTCCACGTGCCCTCTTTGAGCATTGCAAATCAGGCAAAATTTCATCCTATGCGAGTCAAATTTTGTTTTTTTAATCCAGTCAAAATTCGTTTTCTGCATACACTCTTTTGTAAAGTGTGTGTAGACCTTGCCCATTTACCCTTCTAAATCTTCCTGTTTGATGGCAAATTACGCCTTTCTAGTCAATTAAATCAAAGGAGGGCAGGTTTTTGGCTTCTGCGCTGCCTGTTTGGCTGGAAAATAACTTTGGAGAGAATTGGATAAAATCAAATAAAGAAATGTAGTAAGATATTGTTAAAGTGCTTGTAAACCCTTACAACACACTTTGACCTACAGGTAAGCCTAGATTAAGGCTTACCTGTCCAAGAAATATCTCCTAAACTTACACGGTTTAGGAGATATTTGTTGAAAGACAGGCACCGCTGTCTACGGCTCATGCACCGTAGACAGCGGCGCGCAGGCGCACTGAGCGCGCCGCAGTCAACAGCGATATGCCGCGAGTGGCGGCTCCCATGCGCATGTGCGGGTGTGACGTAATCGCGGCCTCGCCGAATGACAGCGGCGGAGCAGCGAGACTTAGGCCGCGTACACACGGGTGGATTGTCTGCCCAACTAAGTTCGGCAGACAATCCGACAGACAGTCCGTTCAAAATTTGAATGAACGGACTTGACCACACACGATGAGCAGACAGTCCGCTGAAAGCGTGCGTGATGACGTGTACAGCACGTACGACGGGACTAGAAAAACAACGTCCTATACACTGCAATGCAACCTTCGGCCGTGTAAACCCTTTCTGAGCATGCGCCATACTTAGTCCGTCCAACTTGCCTACACACGAGCGGACTGTCCGATGAAACCAAGTTTGGACGGACAAAACCAAGTTTGAACGGACTGTCTTACGGAAATTCCGTAAGACTTTGTTCGTCAGATTGTCCGCTGAAAAAGTCTGCTGAAGCCCACACACGAGCGGATTGTCCGCTGAAACACGGTTCAGCGGACTAAGTTGGACAGAGAATCCGCCCGTGTGTACGCGGCCTCACCGAGAAGATGGATGCGGCGTACTACAGGGGACAGCGGTGACTTCGCTGGCTCCTGTGTCAGGTAAGTGACACATAATGGGCTACTATGCGATGCATAGTAGTCCATTATGCTTTACCTTTGCAGGGAATGAAAGAGGAAGTAAACTCATCAGGGTTTACTTCCTCTTTAATTTATCAACATCTTATCTACATATTTTAGATCAAGATTCACTCTTTTTCAGGTTGACATTTTCTAATGTCCTGTTGCCTTACATTTGGCTTGTTTTTGGCTGTTGGATGTTGAAACCATGGCTTCTTTTCCTTTGGTTATTTTTAAAGACATGTTGAAAATATGCACATTAAGCATCAAGGTCTAAATCAAGTAGGTGTAAACTCAAATATTAAGAATATTATGCCAAGTTAAAGTGCATAGAATGTAGACTCAGGCTCAACTTTCGCTAGCGACACATTGAGAGCTCATATTTCCGTAATTCTAAAGATGGTAAGGACCCTACGGCATGCGGTAGTTATAGACCTATATCGCTCTTGAATACAGACCTGTAGCTTTACGCCAAGGTCATAGCAACCCTTGTAGCCCAACATTTACAAAATCTCATCCACCTTGATCAGGTGGGATTTATCCCCACTCATGAGGCAAGAGATAGTACCTCCAAAGTACTTAATTTAATATTTACAGCCCAATCTACGAGTACCCCATGTGTTTTTTTAACCACGACGCGGAGAAGGCATTCGATCGGGTAATCTGGTCATTCATGTTCTCTGTTCTGGAGAGGATAGGGTTAGGAGAGAGGATGCTTAAGTGGATTGCAGATAATATTCAAACCCGTCGGCGCAGCTAAAGGCGAACGGGGTGCTTTCGGAACCTTTCAAAATAAGGAATGGAACGAGACAGGGTTGCCCCCTGTCCCCCCTATTATTTGGCCTGTCTCTTGAGCCTTTTCTCTCCACAGTCAGGCTACACCCTGACATCCAGGGGATCATTGTAGGCAAGACACAATATAAGGTATTGGCATATGCTGATGACCTTCTTTTCTCCCTAACGAATCCAGCGATATCTCTACCAAATCTAATCAAACAATTTGAAATTTATGGGAGCTTATCAAATTTGAAAATTAACTTCACAAAATCAGAAGCGATGGGTATAGCTACACCGCCGGGAAGCCTCCCGATGATACATTCGGACTTTCGGTTTAAGTGGACATCGACGGAACTAAGCTATCTAGGCACGAGCATTCCGGCTAATATCTCCCAGATACAGGAATTGAACTTCTCACCCCTACTCTCTGAAACTAAGTTATTGGAGAAATGGAATGGAAACTTTCATTATTGGTTTGGGAGATGTAACCTGCTGAAAATGTGCATCCTACCGAAATATCTGTATCTTCTCCAAGCTCTCCCAGTCAGGATACCGGAATTTTTTTTTAGACAAGTACAGACTTTATTCACTCGTTTCGTATGGGTTAACAAAAAAACAGGTATACCTCGCACGCAGCTGACATTGCCTAAATTGTTCGGAGGCTTAGCACTCCCTGACATTAAAAAGTACTACCATGCAGTACATTTAGGCAGGATCATAGATTGGAAGAGACATAGAAACTATGTGTGCAGATCGAGCAAGCACAGTCCCTTATTCCCATAGAAAAGGCACTATGGTGTTGGGACTCAACACCATCTGGATTAAAAACACACCCTTTAATAGGAAATACCTTAAACATATGCTCAAATGTGGAGATAGTAATACAACAAACTACTAAAACATCTCCCTTGACCCCTGTTCTAGGAAACCCCAATTTCCCACCGGGTTTATCAGCTACACAGTTAAAGCGACGCAGTGCTGAATCGCAAAAAATGGCCTGGTCATTCTGCAGCCAAATCTTCCGTGGTTAAAAAAGAATGAAAGGAAATTGCAAAATTCTCAAAATTATTTCAACTGTTTTTAAACTGCACTGTGTGTCATATCCTGTAACTGTTCTTTTTAATTTTCTGTTTTCGTTTATTTGTCCAACTTTAGCCATGAAGAAGTGGGTGTCACATCTGATATCCACCACGGGACCTCTCCTTTCTATGGAAAAGTATGTCTGAGCAAAATAAGAAAAAAACAAGAACCCGGGAGGTAAAAAGCTCTCTAAGAAAACAAATTCACAATCTAGAAAAAAAAGGGAAAAAATCCATAAAACTGGGTCAAAATGAAATCATTTTTCTACTTATTTGTTTTTAACTATAACATTCTGACTGGTTTTCCTTACATCACACACATGTACATGAAATTATTTATTCCTGTATGTTTTCTCCTTTTATAGAATGTGTCCTATACAATTTCTACAACCTTTCGGGCTACGAACAGTTTATATCAGTCCCGAAGAAGCGGGAGAACCCGTGAAACGCACAGACCTACTCTATAGGATGCATAATACAATCAGATAATTCGGTTGTAATGCCTATTTTATATATGCTGGGTGTTTTTTTACTGATTTTTTATATAAAAAATCAAATATTTTTTTATTTAATATATATATATATATTTATATATATATATATATATATATATATAGATATATATGTATATATACAGAAAGGCAAAATCAAGACCTACATTGAAGAAAGGGGGGGAAAAGTGGAAAAATATATATATCTCTATTCATATAACGGCATCCCTAAACCCTACACTAGTGGTCTCCAAACTGCGGCCCTTTGCTTGCCTTTATCCACCCCTTGGGGCATTATTCCTCCCACTGACATTAACAATGGGGCACTATTTCTCCCAGTGACACCAGTGATTAGGCTCTATTCCACCCACTGACACCAATGAAAGGGCACTATTCCTCCCACTGACACCAATAATGGGGCACTATTCCTTCCACTGACACCGGTTAAGGGACACTATTTCTCCTACTGTAACCAGTGATGGGACACTTCCTCCCTCTGACACAAATGATGGGACACTATTCCTCCTACTGATACCATTGATGGGGCACTATTCCCCTCACTGACTCCTGTTCATGGAGCATTATTCCTCTCCTCTGTTCCCCCACTGCTCTTCTGGTACCCCCCATGCTCCTCTGATACCCCCCTGTTCCTCTGGTCCCACACATGCTCCTCTAGTGCCCCATGCTCCTCTGGTCTCTCCACGTTCCTCTGGTCCCCCACATGCTCCTCTTTTTCCCCACATGCTCCTCAGTTCCCCCCTGCTCCTCTATTCCCCCATGCTCCTCTGGTCCCTCACGTGCTCCTCTGGTCCTCCCTGCTCCTCTGTTCACCCTAATGCTCCTCTATTCCCCCATGCTCCTCTGGTTCCCATGCTCCTCTGGTTCCCACATGCTTGTCTGGTCCCCATGCTCCTCTGGTCCCCCATGCTCCTCTGGTCCTCCCAGTGCTCATCTGGTCCTCCCAGTGCTCCTCTGGTCCCTCCTGCTCCTGTGGTCCCCCTTGTGCTCCTCTGGATCCCCCTGTGCTCCTCTAGTGCCCCACATGCTCCTCTGTTCCCCCCATGTTCCTCTGCTCCCCGTGCTCCTCTGGTCCCCCACATGCTCATTTTTTCTCCCCCCTGCTCCTCTATTCCCCCCTATGCTCCTCTTGTCCCCCCTGCTCCTCTGGTCCCCCACATGCTCATTTGTTCTCCCCCCTGCTCCTCTATTCCCCCCTATGCTCCTCTTGTCCCCCCTGCTCCTCTGGTCCCCCACATGCTCCTATGGTCCTCTGTTTTCCTCTGGTCCCCCTGTGCTCCTCTGGTTCCCTACATGGTCCTCTAGTCCCCCCTGTGCTCCTCTGGTTCCACAAGTGCTCCTCTGGTCCCCCACATGCTCCTCTGGTCCCCCACATGCTTCTCTGTTCCTACCCGTGCTCCTCTGGTCCCCCACATGCTTCTCTGCCCCCCCCCCCCCATGCTTCTCTGTTTCCGACCTCCATGCTCCTCTGGTTTCTGTGCTCCTCTGGTCCCCGTGTTCCTCTATTCCACCCATGCTTGTCTGGTCCCCCACATGCTCCTCTGGGTCCCCCCACATGCTCCTCTGGTCCCCCCACATGCTCCTCCGGTCCCCCCTGCTCCTCTGTTCCCTCCCCCATGCTCCTCTGGTCCCCCACATGCTCATTTGTTCTCCCCCCTGCTCCTCTATTCCTCCCTATGCTCCTCTTGTCCCCCCTGCTCCTCTGGTCCCCCACATGCTCCTATGGTCCTCTGTTTTCCTCTGGTCCCCCTGTGCTCCTCTGGTTCCCTACATGGTCCTCTAGTCCCCCCTGTGCTCCTCTGGTTCCACAAGTGCTCCTCTGGTCCCCCACATGCTTCTCTGTTCCTACCCATGCTCCTCTGGTCCCCCACATGCTTCTCTGCCCCCCCCCATGCTTCTCTGTTTCCGACCTCCATGCTCCTCTGGTTTCTGTGCTCCTCTGGTCCCCGTGTTCCTCTATTCCACCCATGCTTGTCTGGTCCCCCACATGCTCCTCCGGCTCCCCCCACATGCTCCTCTGGTCCCCCCACATGCTCCTCCGGTCCCCCCACATGCTCCTCCGGTCCCCCCTGCTCCTCTGTTCCCTCCCCCATGCTCCTCTGGTCCACCCATTCTCCTCTGGTCCCCCCCTTCTCCTCTGTTCCCCCTATGCTCCTCTGGATCCCCCTGTGCTCCTCTAGTGCCCCACATGCTCCTCTGTTCCCCCCATGTTCCTCTGGTCCCCGTGCTCCTCTGGTCCCCCACATGCTCATTTGTTCTCCCCCCTGCTCCTCTATTCCCCCCTATGCTCCTCTGGTCCACCCTGCTCCTCTGGTCCCCCACATGCTCCTATGGTCCTCTGTTTTCCTCTGGTCCCCCTGTGCTCCTCTGGTTCCCTACATGGTCCTCTAGTCCCCCCTGTGCTCCTCTGGTTCCACAAGTGCTCCTCTGGTCCCCCACATGCTCCTCTGGTCCCCCACATGCTTCTCTGTTCCTACCCGTGCTCCTCTGGTCCCCCACATGCTTCTCTGCCCCCCCCCATGCTTCTCTGTTTCCGACCTCCATGCTCCTCTGGTTTCTGTGCTCCTCTGGTCCTTGTGTTCCTCTATTCCACCCATGCTTGTCTGGTCCCCCACATGCTCCTCCGGTCCCCCCACACGCTCCTCTGGTCCCCCCACATGCTCCTCCGGTCCCCCCACATGCTCCTCCGGTCCCCCCACACGCTCCTCTGGTCCCCCCACACGCTCCTCCGGTCCCCCCACATGCTCCTCTGGTCCTCCCTGCTCCTCTGTTCCCTCCCCCATGTTCCTCTGGTCCCCCCATGCTCCTCTGGTCCCCCCATGCTCCTCTGGTCCCCCCCTGCTCCTCTGGTCCCCCGCTCCTCTCGTCCCCTTACTCCTCTCGTCCCCTTACTCCTCTGGTTCTGGCAGCGCTCACCTCCTCTCCCTGGCTAGCTGTGCAGTATGCAAACTGGCTGAATAAAGGCATGATTCTCAGCACATAGGAGCTCATCATATGATCAGAAAGACAGGCAGCCACATACAGTTATAATAACATAACCTTCCTCAGCACTCGTTCTCACGGTCTTTCCTTCCCCCGCTCTCCATCCTGTCTGCTGCCGTGGGGAATATAGATGGAGGGCGGGAGGTAGAGGGGAGAAGAAGATGCAAGAAGCTTGGTACCAGCTCCTCTCAATGTCATGACCAAAGCACATGCCACCCCCCCCCCCCCCCTAGTTTCGGCCCTGAGTGTGACATCCATTCTGATATGTCGCTCAGTAAAGAGGAAATGAGGTGCAGTAAAATGGCAGCAGGTGCTCTGGACTGATCAGTCAAAATTGTGAAATATTTGGCTGTAGCAGGAGGCAGTTTGTTGGCGAAGGACTGGAAAGCCGTACAATAATGAGTGTCTGCAGGCAACTATAAAGCATGATGGAGGTTCCTTGCTAATTTGGGGCTGCATTTCTGCAAATGGTGTTGGAGATGAGAATCAATGGTGTCCTCAGTGCAGAGAAATACACGCAGATACCCAACCATCATGCCATACCATCAGGGAGGCGTGTGAATGGTTTATTTCAGGAAGTTAGGAGCTCGCTGGATTTGTGGCAGACCAACAGCTATACCTTTGTGCCCGCCGTGTTTTTAACCACTTTAAGACCAGGCTCGTTTTGAGATTTTGGTGTTTACATGTTTAAAACAGTTTTTTTTGCTAAAAAATTACTTAGAATCCCCAAACATTATAATTGTTTTTTTTTTCTAACACCCTAGAGAATAAAATGGCGGTCGTTGCAATACTTTTTTTCACACCGTATTTGTGCAGCAGTCTCACAAGCGTACTTTTTTTTTTGGAAAAAATTAACTTTTTTGAATAAAAAAAGACAACAGTAAAGTTGTTCCGATTTTTTTTTTTTACATTGTGAAAGATAATGTTACGCCGGGTAAATTGATACCCAACATGTCACGCTTCAAAATTGCACCCGCTTGTGGAATGGCATCAAACTTTTACCCTCAAAAATCTCCATATGTTTTACGTTATAGAGGAGGTCTAGGGCTAGAATTATTGCTCTCGCTCCACCGATCGAGGCGATACCTCACGTGTGGTTTGACCACCGGTTTAATATGCGGGCGCTACTCACATATGCATTCTCTTCTGCGCATGAGCTCGTCGAGATGGGACGCTTTAAAAAAAAAATATTTTCTTATTTATTTTACTTTTATTTATTTTTTTCACTGTTTTTTTTTTTTTTTTAAATTGGGTCACTTTTATTCCTATTACAAGGAATAGTGATGGACGAACTTCCGACGGGACGTTTCGCGAAAGCGAAATGCGAACGGACTCAAACGTTCGCGAAACCGAACGTTCGCCGCGGGCCCCATTGACTTCAATGGGAGGCGAACTTTGCAAACCTTCATGTCGAATTTGCGGCCACGTGGTAATTATTAGGGGGTAAAACGTAGTCCCACCATCTGGACAATGACATAATACATGTATGAGGTGAATTTGGGATCGATAACTACAAGCATTTTTATTTTATTTGGGAAATTGTTCTAACAATTCAGGACTATGGAGCTAATGAAGGCAATGGAGGAGAGGGAAGGTCAGGGACCAGGGTAGGCAAAGAAGAGGGTGCAGGAGATGATCACCAGCAGCGTGACATACCGGAATGACACATGCACCGTGATAGAGGCATCTGACAGCAGCACCGTAATACAGAGCACTGACAGCAGCACCGTGACATACAGCGCTGACAGCAGCACCGTGACATACAGCGCTGACAGCAGCACCGTGACATACAGCGCTGACAGCAGCACCGTGACATACAGCGCTGACAGCAGCACCGTGACATACAGCGCTGACAGCAGCACCGTGACATACAGCGCTGACAGCAGCACCGTGACATACAGCGCTGACAGCAGCACCGTGACATACAGCGCTGACAGCAGCACCGTGACATACAGCGCTGACAGCAGCACCGTGACATACAGCACTGACAGCAGCACCGTAAGCAGCCCCAGGAGGAAGTCAGCACAGCACAGGGATGGTGTGATCCCCTCATAATAAGAACCCCCAGGAGGAAGTCAGCACAGCACAGGGATAGTGTGATCCCTTCATAATAAGAACCCCCAGGAGGAAGTCAGCACAGCACAGGGATATCATAAGCAGCCCCAGTAGAAATATGACACCGCTCAACCTCTTCAAAGAGGAGGGTAGGGGCATATAGTACGGTGTGCTTTTTTGGGTCAAGGAAGTGAGCCAAATGAATTAAGAAGGTCTGTGTGCTTGATTAAAAAAATAGTTTATAGACATATACATGGTCTACTGGTCACATGTGTTGAATTCCTCCGAGATCCATGCCTCATTCATTTTTAGAAATGTGAGGTAGTTAACACTGTCGTGAGCTAGGCGAGTACGCTTATCGGTCACAATCCCCCCTGCTGCGCTGAACGTCCTTTCGGACAGGACACTGGATGAGGGGCAAGCCAACAGTTCGATTGCAAATTGGGCAAGCTCTGGCCAGAGGTCAAGCCTGCCCACCCAGTAGTCTAGGGGTTCATCACTCCTCAGAGCGTCCACATCGGCCGTTAACCCAATGTAGTCGGACACCTGACGGTCTAGGCGTTCCCTGATGCTGGATCCGGATGACACCTGTCGATGGGTCGGCTGAAAGAATGACCTCATATCCGAAGTCACCAACACATCTTCAAACCGGCCTCTTCTTGCAGGCGCTGTTGGATTGGTACCCGCAAATCCTTCTCTGGGAGTGGGAATTGCTCCTCTGCCAGCGCACGCAAAAGCAGAATGCAGCATTTCTCGAAGCAAGGCCTGGAAGTGCTGCATTCTGACAGCCCTCTGCGACGGCGGTAACATTTCCGCCATTTTGTGTTTGTACCGGGGGTCTAAGTACGTTGCCACCCAGTACTGGTCCTTGACCCTCATGCTTTTTATACGGGGGTCCCTATTAAAACACTGGAGCATGAAGGCCCCCATTTGCACTAAAGTGGAAGCGGTGTGGTGGCCTGGCTCCTGCTCATCATCCAGGATAATGTCGTCCTCTTCATTCTCCTCTCCCCATCCTCGCACAACAGGGATCCCAGAAAGGTTTAAAGCATGCTCTTCTTGCTCCTGCTCATCCGCCCCGGCACCATCCTCCTCTGACTCCTCATCAGACTCCTGTTGTTGACTTGTCTCAGATAGAGTAGCCCCCCCTGGGAATTCATCCAGCATTGCGACTTCCTCATCTTCCCGCTCCTGCTCCTCCACAGCCTGATCAATGACACGACGCAATGCACGCTCCAGAAAGAAGGCATAAGGTACCATGTCACTGATGGCGCCATGGCTGCGACTGACCAGTTTGGTGATCTCCTCAAATGGCCGCAGAAGTCTGCATGTGTCGCGCATGAGCAGCCACTGGCGCGGTGAAAAAAAACCCAGCTCCCCAGAACCGTTTCTTTCGCAGAGTTCATACAGGTAGACGTTAACTGCACGTTTCTGCTGGAGCAGCCTATCAAGCATATAGAAGGTTGAGTTCCATCGCGTCGGGCAATCGCAAATAAGACGTCTGACCGGCAGATGGTGTCGCCGCTGAATGTCAGCAAGGCGAGCCATGGCCGTGTAAGATCTTCTGAAATGGGCCGAGATTTTCCTTGCCTGCCGCAAGATGTCCTGGACCCCAGGGTATTTGACAAGGAATCGCTGCACGACCAAGTTTAAGACGTGTGCCATGCACGGCACGTGCGTGATTTTGCCCTGTTTCAATGCGCTAAGCAGATTGGCACCGTTGTCACACACCACTTTACCAACTGTCAAATTGAGCGGTGTTAGCCACTCATCTGCCTGTGAACGCAAAGCTGAAAGGAGTGCCGGGCCAGTGTGGCTCTTTGCTTCCAGGCACAACAGACGCAGCACGGCATGGCAACGTCTCACCTGGCATGTGGAATAGGTTCTGGGGAGCTTGGGCGGTGCAGCGGAAGAGACGCTAGCAGCGGAAAAGGAGGAGGCAGCTGAGGAGGAGAGGGAGGAGGATGGAGTAGGAGGAGGAGAAGAAGAGTCAGGCCTGCATGCAATCCGTGGCGGTAAAACCAAATCTACACGGGTGCCACGGGTTACATGCTTGACGGCCGTCAGAAGGTTCACCCAGTGGGCAGTAAAACTGATATACCTTCCCTGCCCGTGTTTGCTAGACCACGTGTCTGTGGTCAGATGTATCTTGGCACCGACACTGTGTGCCAGAGATACATTCACTTGCCGCTGAACATGGCCATATAGCTCTGGGATGCCCTTCTCTGAGAAATACTTCCTTCCTGGGACCTTCCATTGTGGTGTTCCAATGGCCACAAATTTGCGAAAGGCCTCCGAGTCCACCAGTTTATATGGCAGTAGTTGGCGGGCTATGAGTTCTGACAAGCCAGCCGCCAACCGTTGGGCAAGAGGGTTATCCGGCGTCATCATTTTTTTACGCTCAAACATTAGGCCCACGGAAGCCTGCCTTTTTGCAGAAAAATGTGAGCTTGGCGTGATGGAAGGTGGAGTGGAGGACAATTGTGAGGAGAGAGGAGAAGGAGAAGTAGAAGACGAGGCTGGACGGTGAGAGCCTGCAGTGTGGCTTTGTGTGTTCCGTTGCTCCCACTGGGCTCGGTGATGGCTGCTCATGTGCCTTCTTAAGGCGGTCGTCCCTAGGTGAGTATTGGGCTTACCGCGACTAACGCGTTGACTGCAAAGATTGCAGATGGCAACGCTATTGTCAGCAGCGGACACGTTAAAAAAAGCCCACACTGCGGAGCCATGTGCCGGTGTCCTGGGAGCGCCAGATGTGACCGTACATGGTCGATGACTCGCTCCTGATACATTTGCAGTCTGCTTTGTCCCTCCTGTGCAATGTAAGTTATTCCTGCTTCTCCTCCCTATCTGCTGGTCCATATCTCCCTCTGAACTCCCCTCCTCTTCCTCTCTTGTGGGCACCCACGTGACATCACTAGACACGTCATCATCAACGTCACCTTCCCCACCGCTATAAGTAGAGATCTCGGAGTAGGCAGCAACACCGGGGACCAACCTCCTCCTTGGGCTGATCTGGGTACTGTCGTCAGACTGCTGAGTAGCGCTTGTTGCTACCTCCTCTTCCTGATCCAATACCAAGAGTGGCTGCGCATCAGAAATGTCCTCTTGATATGGATCGGAAAATAATTCCAGTGACTCAAGCGGAAGGTATGTGGTGGTGGTGGTGGTGGTCGTGTTGTTGGTGGTAGTGTCTTTGGGGGTGCACATAGCAGAGAGTGAAGAAGAGGGTGCAGATCGAGAGGATGAGGAGGGTGCAGAAGAGTAAGGCTGAGCGAGCCACTCAACCAAGTCTGGTGCATCCTTTAAAGTAATTGAACGCACCTTCTGCAACTTCCCACTTTGGCTCAAGCCTGTTGCTCCTGCCCTACCCCTACCACCCCTGCGGAAGGGCCTGCCTCTTCCTCTGCCTGTCATTTTTTAAATGACCCTGTGACAAAACTCTTAGTCCCTATACCGATGAAGGACTGCTGCAGTATAGGGCAGCAGTCAGCAGTGGTGCACGTCAACCCTATCTATTGTGGACCGATAGCGGTCCTTACAGAACAGCAGACTGTACCGCACTCAAGCCTATGTACCGTAGCACCCTATACCAAGTTACCAGTCCTTATAAGAACTTTTGTGGACCAAGCAGGTTGTGTATTAGTGTTTAGCAGACTGTACGTCAGTCCCTATACCGCTGAAGGACTGCTGCAGTATAGGGCAGCAGTCAGCAGTGGTGCACGTCAACCCTATCTATTGTGGACCGATAGCGGTCCTTACAGAACAGCAGACTGTACCGCACTCAAGCCTATGTACCGTAGCACCCTATACCAAGTTACCAGTCCTTATAAGAACTTTTGTGGACCAAGCAGGTTGTGTATTAGTGTTTAGCAGACTGTACGTCAGTCCCTATACCGCTGAAGGACTGCTGCAGTATAGGGCAGCGGTCAGCAGTGGTGCACGTCAACCCTATCTATTGTGGACCGATAGCGGTCCTTACAGAACAGCAGACTGTACCGCACTCAAGCCTATGTACCGTAGCACCCTATACCAAGTTACCAGTCCTTATAAGAACTTTTGTGGAACAAGCAGGTTGTGTGTTAGTGATTAGCAGACTGTACGTCAGTCCCTATACCGCTGAAGGACTGCTGCAGTATAGGTGAGCGGTCAGCAGTGGTGCACGTCAACCCTATCTATTGTGGACCTATAGCGGTCCTTACAGAACAGCAGACTGTACCGCACTCAAGCCTATGTACCGTAGCACCCTATACCAAGTTACCAGTCCTTATAAGAACTTTTGTGGACCAAGCAGGTTGTGTATTAGTGTTTAGCAGACTGTACGTCAGTCCCTATACCGCTGAAGGACTGCTGCAGTATAGGGCAGCGGTCAGCAGTGGTGCACGTCAACCCTATCTATTGTGGACCGATAGCGGTCCTTACAGAACAGCAGACTGTACCGCACTCAAGCCTATGTACCGTAGCACCCTATACCAAGTTACCAGTCCTTATAAGAACTTTTGTGGAACAAGCAGGTTGTGTGTTAGTGATTAGCAGACTGTACGTCAGTCCCTATACCGCTGAAGGACTGCTGCAGTATAGGGCAGCGGTCAGCAGTGGTGCACGTCAACCCTATCTATTGTGGACCGATAGCGGTCCTTACAGAACAGCAGACTGTACCGCACTCAAGCCTATGTACCGTAGCACCCTATACCAAGTTACCAGTCCTTATAAGAACTTTTGTGGAACAAGTGAGTTGTGAATGTTTAGCAGACTGCAGCAGAAGGGCAGCAGTCAAGTATAATATCCTTTCTATATTTGGAAGAAAGAATATTATACATGTACAAGCCTATTACTGTACCACTGATACCAGTCCTGAAAAGAACCTTTGTGGAACTAATAATAACAGCAAGTCTTTAAAATTACCCTCACTGCCTGACAACACTGCTTCCTTCCTGTCCCTATACAAATTGGCAAAAAAAGAGAACGATTAGTGGTTACTGGAACAGCTCTTTTGTGGACCTTGATAGTAACAGCTAATGATGATGATGATGATGATGATGATGAAAGACTAATCTGGCTGTCCCTGTAGCATACACCGTCCTTTCCCTTTCTCTAAACTAACAAAAGACACTCAGGCTGCTGCAAGAATCAGCAGCACAGCAAACCTATCAACACCTAACACCTATACCAGTCCTGAAAAGAACTTTTGTGTACCAAATAGCTAGTGGTTTATCTCTCCCTACTCCACACAGGAACCTGTCCCTATCGTAACAGAAGAAAGAATGTAAAATGGCCACCGGATCGGGTGTATTTATAGGTTAGGGGGAATGTCCAAGTGTCCATGTGCTGTCATGTCTCAATTGGCTGTCCTGTATCACATGATAAACGTGTCACCAAAGGTTAAAGTTCTTGTATACATTAAACACGTAAGTCCGCCGCGGCGAACGACGGAAAAAGGCGTTCGAACGTGCGGACCGCGAATGTCGGAAATTCGCCGCGAAACGACCGCCGGGCGAAACGTTCGTCCATCACTAACAAGGAATATAAACATCCCTTGTAATAGAAAAAAAGCATGACAGGACCTCTTAAATATGAGATCTGGGGTCAAAAAGTCCTCAGATCTCATATTTGGACTTAAATGCAAAAAAATAAAAAATAAATTGTCATTTGAAAAAATGACAACAGAAAAATGTTCCTTTAAGACGTATGGGCGGAAGTGACGTTTTGACATTGCTTCCGCCCTGCTATGGTATGGAGACGGGTGGGGGCCATCTTCCCCTTACTTGTTTCCATACCCAGCACAGGAAAGGGCTCAATCGTCTCCACCACTACCGATGGCTCCGGTAAGCAGCGGAAGGCGCGGGAGAGTGGCGGGAACCTCTCGTGGCGTAATTTCATGGCGAATCCGCAGTGGAAACCACCATTATCTCGGTTGTGGCAGCAGCTGCTGCCGTTACCGAGATGTCTCTCTTGAAAAAAGGGACGTACATCATCGTGTGCCAGTCGTAAAGTGGTTAAAGTGACAAAACATGGGGAAATGTACATATACTGCAGAGATGAACTGATGTTTTGTTTTCTTTTGTCCAGAACGCACACTCTAAAGCCTCGTACACACGATCGTATTTTCAGCGCGGGAATTGTGTGATGACAGACTGGCGGAAAATCCGACCGTTTGTACGAGGCTTAAGTGAATCAGTAACAACTGATAACAAATATTATCAGTGCTCATAATTAACCATTATCTATAACGACTATGAAATATGAGATAAAAAGGCTACCACACCATAATAAATCTGACCTAACCACTAAACTTTGGCTGCATAAAAGGAAGTATGGATTCAGTCTCACAAAGTCTAATATTTAAGTTTTTGGTAAAAGCTAGGGAGTGAAATCAAAATTGAAGGCTCTGGGTTTATTGTTGTAATGTGGTCAGGCTGCATGTACAGAAATACGCTGCTCTTTGTTTTTTCTTTTAGTACATAAGTTCTGCAGCAAGTTTTAAAATACCCAGTTGTGGCAGCACCTTGAAGAGTCAGACCACTGCTCTCACTCACAACCTACGGCCTGGGGATCTCCTACACCCCCTTGCACACTGCTCCAAACAACGGTGCTGCTCAGGGAGCTACAACACTTTGGATTGGAGCAATGTGCAAGGAGGCATGCCGGACCAGGGTGGCTGATTGTGTGTGAAGGCAGAGGTCTGTCTCTCCAAGGTGCTGCTGGTGTTGTGTCGAATACTGCCCCCCGTCGGATAGTGTCCGCCCTGTACTGCGCTTGCGCAGTACGGAGGACAAGGAGACGCCGAAGGACTTCAAAGATGAACAGCGCCTGCGCTGTGAGTCCAGGTTCAAGTCCCACCATCCAAGTGGACATAGAATTAAAATAAAAAATAGCCGAGCAAAGCAAGGCCGTGCCCGAAGCGTGGTGGGCGAAGCGAGCCTGCGAGGGGCCCTGTTACTATGTGCTACCGTATGTCCACTTGGATGGTGGGGCTTGCACCTGGACTCAGTGCGCAGGCGCCGTTCTTCTTATGAGACTTTCGGAGTCTCCTTGTCCTCCTTGCTGCGCAAGCACTGCTCCTGCGCAGTACGGGGCGGACACTATCCGATGGCCAGACAGTTTTTGACAGAACACTGGCAAAGGGTATTTTAACCCTTGACTTAGTATAAAAATGATTTAGTACTACGTAGTGTATTTATTACCAGATAAAAAGCCTGGCTGCATTACAATAGTAAATACTGACGGTTCAGTTGGGTTTCTTTTCGTGGACCCAGCTGGTGAGACCTCTGCAGTGTGTAACCAGATCTATTATGGGGGTTTCCAACTTTCCCTGCTGGACTGTTTATGTTATATAATGTAACAGGAAGTGCTGGGCACCCAAAGGTAGGTTGGAACAGCAAATACACTCATGTGGATGGGAAAAGAGCCAGGGAGATCTCGCCATTTATTCCCCCCAAGAAACATAAAAATCCAGAGATAAACATTTTAAGGGCTCATGAACACAGGCATAATGTACCCCTATCTAAAGTGGCAGAAGCTGGCAGAAACATCCAGTGTAAAAAGCACGTAATGGCGTGTAAACGACTTAGGCCCCTTTCACACTACCGATCCGTTCAGATCCGCCTGTCAGTTTTTCAGGCGGACCTGAACGGATGCTCCATAGAGCTCTATGGAGCGTCGGATGTCAGCGGTGACAAGTCCGCTGACATCCCACCCGCTCCGATCTGAAAAAGTGTGACGGAGGAAAAAGCTATTTTTCCATCCGTCATCAGATCGGGTGACGACGGATCGCATACGGGAGAGCGGCGCTGTGACAGGTCCGTCCCTGAGCAGTGTGCAGAGACAGACCTGTCATCTCACTGCTCAGCGGATATCCACGGGGCGGATCAGCACTGATCCGCCCCGTGTGAAAGGACCCTTACTTTGGATGCACATTTGTTCATACAGCTCCTAGAAGCGTCTTCATCCACTCCTCCAACTCCACTACTGTAGAGCAAATCTGCAAAATGCAAAAAGCACTAAAATTGCCTAGGTGTGAATCCAGCCTTAAACCTTGCTTTGTGCATGTACACATTGGCTATAATAAAGCCACATTCAGATAAAAAAAAAAAAAAAAGAATGCAATATGGATCAGAAAGCGGCAATTTTTCCACCTGTGTAAATGAGTTACATGACTCTTGTGGGTGAAAGCCTAAAAAAAAAAAAAGCCAAAAAAAGAAAACTAAAGCAGCCATCACTTTAAAAATGAGCAAAGCTGCAATATATTACGTTTCTGCTTTTGGGTTTAGATATGCTTTAAAACGGCATAAAAAGCCGAGGGCTTGTTTACACTCCCAACTTCTGTAACCACTTTTCATATAAAACTTTTACTTTTTGCAGCTGTCAGAGGTTTCTGGTTTCATAAGCCGATGAATAATAATGGGAAGGTGGGGGGGGGGGGGCACTTTCACTATGACTGGTATGTACCAGAAGAAAGTCAGCATATTCTATAAAAACGTTGCTGAGTCAGATTCGGAATGAATATAATATAGAAATATATATATATTTATTATGAGAAAAATTTTTTTAAAAAACCATTTGTACTGTAATATTATTAAGTGTTCTTGCATAGCAATACCACTTACTGTTATCTCACATATATATTATTCTTATTATAGCCAAATTTACCACCCTAACTCCTCCCACAGCTTTTACGCTACATAGACAGTAATATACCAAAACGTGCGGATTGTCCCCGATTGGTGTGCTCTTACTTTGTGGAACGTTTCGCTGAATGGTTCACTAAATATCGTAATTTGTGCGGCAAAATTTGTCCCATAGGAATGAATGGCAAAATGTTCAAAACTAGAGTGGGAGGTGACAAAAGCTGACCACCCATGATCAGCCAAAACATTATGTCTACCCCATGATCAGCCAAAACATTATGACCCCCCATGATCAGCAAAAACATTATGACCCCCCATGATCAGCCAAAACATTATGACCCCCGATGATCAGCCAAAACATTATGACCCCCCATGATCAGCCAAAACATTATGACCCCCCCATGATCAGCCAAAACATTATGACCCCCCATGATCAGCCAAAACATTATGACCCCCCATGATCAGCCAAAGCATTATAACCCCCCCATGATCAGCCAAAACATTATGACCACCACATGATCAGCCAAAACAGTATGTCCACAACATGATCAGCCAAATAATTTATGACCACCCTATTATCAGCCAAAACATTATGATCAGCGAAAACATTATGACCAGCCAAAACATTATGACCACCACATGATCAGCCAAATAATTTATGACCACCCCATTATCAGCTGAAACATTATGACCATCCCATGAAAAAAATAAATAAAAAAAAACATCTTCAACTTTTTTACTACTATTTATACTTTTTAAAATATTAAAGGGATTGTAAAGTTAATTTTTTATTTTTTTTTAAAATAAACATGTTATACTTACCTCCACTGTGCAGCTCGTTTTGCACAGCGTGGCCCTGAACCTGCTCTTCTGGGGTCCCTCGGCGGCTGTCTCGGCTTCCTCCCGCAGGTACTTCTCACGTTCATGCGAGCTCCCTCGCATAGTGAGAAGCATCTGCGGGCACGCTCCCGTGATACAGCCGGTGGCTATAGCCGCTCGCTGTATCAGATGGCCCCGCCCCCAGGCACTCCGCGTCAGTGGATGGGATTGACAGCAGCGCTGCTTTCCATCCATCCACTCCAGCCAATCAGCGGTCAGGCTGAGTGGTGAAGAGGAAGTGGAGGACGAGCGTGGGATTTTCGAGGGGTGAGGTAAGTAAAACGGGGGGGACTGGGGGCGCCGGGACTGTCAGATGTTTTTTCACCTTAATGCATAGAATTTAACACTTTTCACAGTTACTCCAGCCACTCCAACCACACAACTGTTACTCAAGCCACTCTACCCAGTTACTCCACCCACTCCAGTAGGTGGAGACAAGAACACTTCACACAATTTCCCCAGAAATTTTAGCTTTTCTAGTTATTATTATATACAGGATTTATATAGCGCCAACAGTTTGCACAGCGTTTAACAAAATTAAGGCAGACATTACAGTTACATTACAATTTGGTACAAGATGAATCAGAGGGCCCTGCTCATTAGAGCTTACAATCTAAAAAGGAAGGGTCAATTGATACAAAAGGTAATAGCTGTGGGAGATGAGCTGATGGAGAAAGTACAACAGTGTTAGTCAGAAGCAGGATAAGCTTCTTTGAAGAGAAGTGTTTTCAGGGATCACCTAAAGATGGATAGATTAGGGGACAGTCAGACAGATTGGGGTAGGGAGTTCCAAAGGATGGGAGAAGCTCTGGAGAAATCCTGGAGGAGAGCATGGGAGGAGGTGACAAGGGAGCTAGAGAGCAGGAGGCTAAGGCTATGACTATGTCAGTTAAAGGATCATTCCACCCAAAACTTTTAGTTTTGTTCTGGGGTAGTGCATACCAAGGGTCTGAATCACCAACCAACCAACCGACCGAGGCTCCAGAGATGAGATCTCTCCCTTCAGGTATCCACTTGCCCCCATCTCTTCTGCCCATAACAACACAGTCATTCATTACAGAGAATGCAGCAAGAGCAGTGAGACTTTAAAGTGTATGTAAACCCTAACAATTAGCTTCCCTTATTTGCTTCATTTTGGTAAAGTGGTTTTGAACAGATGTAGAGAAGAGAAGATGGCAGATAAACAGGTACAACCTATGTAGGAAGATTTGTAGGAGGATTTGTTTAATCTCTGTGTATTACCTGAGGCCAGTCACTTCACTGGGTATATAGAAGGGATTACAACCACTTTAAATATGTCATTAAAATAGTTTTGTTATATCTGTTCAATAAGTGCAAAAAATAGCTGTTGATCCTGCCAGAAATTCAGTGCTTTCCTTTGTGCTGCAGCTGTAATTCAAATATTATCAAGCCTGCCAAGCTTACTTCCATCAACTACAACCCCCCCCCCTCCCTATGTTATGGAGATAATGGGGAGGGGGTGTTCTGTAGTATTAAAAAAAAAATTCCAGGAATTCGATTACTTTACACTAGGGCTGTGGAAATTAAAGATTAATTCCTTGATTAATCGATTAATTTTTTTGATCGATCAAAATTCTTTTGGTCGATCAAAAGAGTTCCGTCGGAGGTCCGGTGACATCACGGACATCAACGACATTGGACTCCTCCCTCCTTCCCCAAGTGCCTCCGTCTAACGAAAGGGAAGGGGGGACGAGTCTGCTGACATTGAAGTTCTGATTGAACGTAACATGTACGGGGGAGGAGCTATGCATGACATCACCCACTGCTGCCCTTCGGAACTAACAGGATTGTCGGCTTTACAAGTTGTATTTTTATCATCTTTATGTGAGTAGTTTGTGTTTGAACACAAAAATGAAATCTTATACTTAAGCGGTGAGCACTTCGATCTTTTCTTTCTACCCATGACCTGGCGTCCTTGCTGAGATCTAAGGAGACGTGAGAGAAGTTTATGGTCCGTGTTAACGCATTTGATACCCGCTTGCATGACCACCTGTTTGCACAGGGGTCCATGCCATAAGGTGAGAGTGATTAGTTAGACCGGAGGTGGAGGGATTGTCACGCTACTGTGGGGAAAAAAATTACTTACGTCAGTGCTACAGTTTGAATTTAAAACATGTTTGTGTGAACTGTGAAGTTAAGTCATGGATTGTGGAAACTAACTAGTGTCGGGTGATTGTATATAGTGTATACCACATTTACCACTGACTAATGCAGAGCTGCAATGCAAGGAGATCAGATAAAAGTAGTTGGATCTGTATGTGCGTTATAATTAATCGAAATTAGTCGATTAAAAAAAAAAAGGAACGATTAATTGAACACGAAAATTTTAATCAGTAACAGCCCTATTTTACACACTTACTTTGGGCTGGAGCACCAACTGCAAGAGAATGCCGCTTCCTGTATGTAGCAGAATGTACATTTGTTAATTTATTACAAATTACAGATTTACTATCGCTCATATGAAGGTGGTATCTGCATAATTATTTCGAGCCAAGCTGGCCCACACCTTCCTATGGTAGGGCAACAACGACTCCATAGTGTCAGGGCTGGGCTCAGCCCTTTCTTCTCTGAGCTGGCCGCTCAGCTGTCAGCTAATTGCCAGCTCTTATCTTTCCACAGTTACTCACCTGTTGATGATCCTGCTCATCAGTCCTGCCTACTTAAGCCATCCAGTCCACAGGATCTCTGCCTTCGCCTTGGTCAACTTCACAGAAACTAAGATGCTGTCCTGCGATCCTGTTCACAAGACTTGCTTTGCTGACATCCCTTCTGGCTCCAGATCCTGCTTGCTGTTCCACTAGATTGATCCCTTACTTCTGGCTTGGCTGACTATCTGTTCCGGTTACTGAACTTTTGCTATGTTTTGACTACGTTTGTTCTTTTTACTTTTATTATTAAACAAGTGTGATTTAACTGTACTTCTGTCTCGGCCTGATTTCATGGTTTCTGACACATAGTTACCATTTGATGAGGAAATGTTGTCACCCTAGGACAGGATATGTAACTGGCAAAATCCCTAGATGAAAATAAAGGCCAAACCCTCCAGCCCCCAAAACAAGAATCAAATGCAGCCACCACATCCAAGGACTAGTAATCGAATATATATTACAATCTTGTTCTTTACAAATTATTAAAAGACATTTCCTTTAAAGTGTTACTAAACCCAGGAGCCTGCATTCACTATATCTGGTCTCCCACAGTACACAGAACATGGAAATGCATTTTTTTTAGTAAATATAAACTGCTAAATACCTTTTCTCATCAGCAGTATATAGCAGTATTGTGACTTCTATTAGTGTCCAGTCATGCACTAGTTAAAGCTTGTAGGAGGGGTTTTCTGACTAACCCATGAGACTGCAAGACCCCTGACCCCGTCTGGACAGTGCTGATTGGCCCTGGGCTGATCACATGCACCCTCCCAATAAAAAAACAAAACTTTCTAGCAATACACACCAAACTGAGCATGTGCAGCCTGACTTCATAGACTCTGTGTTATCAGGAAATTAGGGGACAGTGGAAGGAGGGGAGGATCAGAGACGACAGGATCAAACAGCCTTTTTTACTAGAGCCGCACAATTAATCGTAAAAAAATTGTGATCTGGACTCAACCCCCCTGACGATCTTTATTGAAGAGTTTGCTGATTCTTTCATATAACAAGTGGAGAGACTTATCTGCTCTCTCAGCTGTCAAAAGAAAACATCAGTTTTTAACATGAAACATTGTAACTAACTTATTAGATCAAAGGGACAAACGTCTGTGTGTAAAGAAAAAATCCAGGCAGTCTGACAAGTTTTTAAACAAGTGTAAATGCATGCAGGAAGTTTAACCACTTAAAGTCTAATGCCTTGTACACACGGTCGGACATTCCGACAACAAAATCTGTCAGATTTTTTCTGATGGATTTTGTCCTAAACAGGTGTTGCATACACACGCGGTTGGACAAAGTTGTCAGAAAATCCGATCGTTCGGAACGTGGTGATGTTCGCTAAGTACGACGGGACTACGTTGAGGCTACTAGCCAATAGCTTGGGTCTTGTAATTTGATCTGAGCATGCGTGGCACTTTGTCCAATCGGAATTCCCTACAAACGTTTGGAAAAGGTCCGATTGGATTTTTTTGTCGGAAAATTTGAGCTCCTGCTCTTCTTCAAGGTCCAAGCAGTACTGATTTACAAATTTTTAAGCAGAATGTAAAAACAAAACAAAAAAAAAAAAAAAAAAAACACCTCTGAGGGAAAGAAGAGAAAAAAACAACAAAAAAAACACATACAAATCAATAGCAATAAAGATAAGAGAAGAGTTAGTGAGATAAGACAGAGGGAGAGCTATGGAATGGAGGGGGGGTTGCTAGTCACAAAAAATAATGGCCTGAATTTAGATATAGGTTTCCTTACTCATTATACTAAAGTTTTACAACCCCCTCTGTGACTAGCAACCCCCCCTCCATTCCATAGCTCTCCCTCTGTCTTATCTCACTAACTCTTCTCTTATCTTTATTGCTATTGATTTGTATGTGTTTTTTTTGTTGTTTTTTTCTCTTCTTTCCCTCAGAGGTGTTTTTTTTTTTTTTGTTTTGTTTTTACATTCTGCTTAAAAATTTGTAAATCAGTACTGCTTGGACCTTGAAGAAGGGGACATACCCGAAAGCTTGTCCTGAAAAATTGTATGTTAGTGCAAATAAAAAAAGTATCACGGACAGTACTCAATTTTCTCTGTCACAATTGCACTAATACGGCTACAATCACATTAAGCTCCTGCTCTCAAATTTTTTCCGGCTGAATTTCCGAAAAAGTCCGATAGAGCCCACACACGATCGGATTTTCCGACAATATAATCTGATCGGACCTTTTCTGTTGGAATTTGCGACCGTGTGTACGGGGCATAAATCTTTTTCTGGCACTTGTTTCTTAAAGTGGTGTTCCGCACACAAAAAAAATGATTAAAATTCCTAAAGTTTTTTTTTAAAAATTAGATTTTTTTTTTTAAACTCACCTCTGTTGCTAGGGGGCCCCTCGTAGTCTGCCTCCTTCAGTGTCTGGGCTGGTGACATCACTTCCCCTCGGCACAGGAAGGGCTCAGCTCCGCCCCTTCCCTCCTGTCAGTCATCTGGGACACGTGACAGGTCCCAGATGACTGCGCGCCCAATCACAGCGCAGGGCGCTGCTCGCGCATGAGCAGTGGGTGCCCGGCTATAAAAGGTCAGCAGCTGCAGTATTTGTAGCTGCTGACTTTTATTTATTTATTTATTTCTTTATTTTTAAGGGAAATGCCTCTTTAAGTTAAAATCAATATTTTTTTCTAGAAAATTACTTGGAACCCCCAAACATTATATATATTTTAGCAGAGACCCTGGGAAATAAAATGTTAATCGCTGCAATATTTTATGTCACACGGTATTTGCCCAGCGGTCTTTCAAACGCAATTTTTTGGGAAAAAATACACTTTAATGAATGAATGAAAAAAAAAAGAAACAGTAAAGTTAGCCCAAATTTTTTTTTTGTTTTAATGTGAAAGATGATGTTACGCCATGAGAATCGTGATCTATGTTCTAAGCAAAAGAAATCGTGATTCTCATTTTAGCCAGAATCGTGCAGCTCTACTTTTTACACAATGCAGAGGATTAACCCCTTAGGCTCCATAGTGAGTATAACAAGTGTGCTTTACTGCATATACAGACTGATTTTACTGTTGTGGGATTAGTATCACTTTAAAAAACCCATACAAAGCTATTGAGTGATTCAGTCCATTGTTCACCTACAGCTCTAATATCAGTTTAAGGAAGCTGATATGGATGCATATTCAAATACTTATACTGGCTGTATGTAAAAATAAATCTAATTATATATATATATATATATATATATATATATATATATATATATATATATATATATATATATATATATATATATATATATAATTAAATACAATTCTCGATTAAATTGTTAAATAATTGTGGTTTTCTTTTTATAGCTGCCTGAAAAGGGTTAATCTACTTGGACATTATCTCCAACGGCTGATAGCCTTGCAGTTCTTATTGCCAAGTGGCCTTGGTATCCGGTGACTGTTACATGGCCATTAGTGTGGGGCTTTCCCAAGATGTGTTTTTTTTTTAAATAAATTCAAGAATTAGTAAGTATTTCCCGGTGAAGAACTGTATTTTGTCTTTCTTGTACATGTTATTTCATGGGTTCCTAGACATATACTATTTTAGTTCATCCCCTAATTGAACTATGAAGAAGTCAAAGGAGTAGCAACAGTAGTCAAAAAAGTTTTAGAACCCTGGAGGGCAAAAGACGACCCCTCTTTCTTTACCACAGACTTCAAGTTGACACTGCAACCCCCCCAATCCCCCCCCCCCTCCCCACACACACACACACTAACAACATACAGCGATCGATCCACACTTCATTATTTTCCAGCGATCATTCAGTAGAGAAGAAGAAGCAGGACTAGGCTTGTATTTTACTGGCGTGGCTGGAACAATTGGACTAGTCACCAATCTACTTATATAGTAGAACTATGGACAAAACCAATAATGACATACAGTATGTAGCATTCTGTCAATAGCTTTAAGGCAGCAGTTTTTTTCTTCACATGGACAGACGGAGTCACAATCCATGAGCTTTTTGCACAACTAGACTGTGGTCTCAATGCCATACAAAGGCTAGTGTAAGTCGACTTTGGGCAGGGGTCTCCAAAGTGTGGCCCGAGTGCCAGGTGTGGCTTTTTGCTAGCCCGTGGGTCACTATTTCTCCCAGTGATACGAGGCACAATTCCTCCCACTGGCGCTAAACAGTGATACATGATTTCTGCCACAGACACTAATTATCAGACACTATTCTTCCCACTAGTGTCAATGAGGGGGCACTATTCCTCTTATTGACACCAATGATGGGGCACTATTCCTCCCTCTGACACCAATGATGGGGCACTATTCCTCCCACTGACACCAATGATGGGGCACTATTCCTCCCACTGATACCAGTGATGGGACACTATTCCTCCCACTGACACCAATGATGGGGCACTATTCCTCCCACTGATACCAGTGATGGGACACTATTCCTCCCACGGACACCAATGATGGGGCACTATTCCTCCCACTGACGCCAATGATGGGACACTATTCCTCCCACTGATGCCAATGATGGGACACCATTCCTCCCACTGATGCCAATGATGAGACACTATTCCTCCCACTGACACCAATGATGGGGCACTATTCCTCCCACTGACACCAATGATGGGGCACTATTCTTCCCACTGATACCAGTGATGGGGCACTATTCCTCCCACTGACGCCAATGATGGGACACTATTCCTCCCACTGATGCCAATGATGGGACACTATTCCTCCCACTGACACCAATGATGGGGCACTATTCTTCCCACTGACACCAGTGATAGGGCACTATTACTCCCACTGATGCCAATGATGGGACACTATTCCTCTCACTGACACCAATGATGGGGCACTATTCTTCCCACTGACACCAAGGATGGGACACTATTCCTCCCACTGATGCCAATGATGGGACACTATTCCTCTCACTGACACCAATGATGGGGCACTATTCTTCCTACTGACACCAGTGATGGGGCACTATTACTCCCACTGACACCTGCAATGGAGCACTATCCCTGCTATTGAAACCAATGATGGAGCACTTTTCCTTCCACTGATACCAATGGCGGGGCACCATTCCTTCTCCTACTCACCACCAACCCTGAGGACATGTTTATTCTTACTGATCCTGTTTCTGAGACATTTTCTACCCCCACTGACCACGATCTGACCCCCCCCCCCCCCCCCTGAAGTCTATAGGATAGTAAACTGGCCCTTTGTTTGGAGAACCCCGACTTAGGGTATCAAAGTGTGTAGGAGGTGGAAGCCTGCTTCAAACATGGCTTGAAGTGTTTGAAGGCAATAAAGATATATTATTTGCTGATCTGATAAGGGATGAAACGTGGGTGTAACTTTATTACCCGGAAGCGAAGAATCAGTCCATGGAATGTTATCACACCTCTTCTACAAGGCCTAATAAGTTCAAGAACCAGCGATCAGCAGAGAAAGTCATGATGACTGTGTTTTTGGGATGACAAGGGCGTGATTCTCCTTGATTTTCTGGAACGTGACCACACCATGACCAGCAAGCACAGAGAATCCATTAGGAGGAAGAGGCCGAAGAAGAATGTGAAAATGATCCACATTCACCAAGAACATGCATAAACACATGCGGATGGGGCCTACTCACCCTACACGTGGCAGTTCTTTTCTCCTATAAGTGGTCACTAATACCCGGGACCAGGCAGGGCTGCGGTCATGTGGACATGAAGGCAGAACCCCTGGCTTAGAAGTGAGCCATACACTTTGTGTAGCTGTGACATGCAAATATCTGCTGTGAAACACTGTGTGCCATATCGCTGCATACCTTGTCTTCCATGTAGCATTTTAGAGGAGGACACTGCTGAGCCTGCGTCCCGCTCCACTAGTCCAGCACTCTTCTCCTACCTGTGACAGAACCGGGTCCCGCCATGCACTAAGCGTGCACCTCATGTGTGCCATTAACTTTTTACTCTCCCATACCTGTGCCTAGGACCTTGGGGTCTCCCTACCTTCAGTTCTGAGAGCCATGTGTGTCCGCATGGGGGGGCAAGTCCCCCCCCCAAGAAGCATGGTGTCTGCACACGCATGTACCATTTCTGCCAGAAGCAAACGGCCAGGAAGGATCGTGCAGCCAGATGACACAGAGCGGGGATCTCCCACTGAGACACAGCTTGTATATAGATAGCCAGCTGCCATCAAACAAAGTCCCACCTCGGATCGACATTGGACCAGTGTGCTGTTTATTAGAGTAGCCGGTCTCAAGACGCATCTCAGCGGGAGATCCCTGCTCTGGGTCATCCGGCCAACAGATCCTCCTGATTCCTCCCTGATACATTGCTGGGCAATGATGAGGCTGCACGTTTGGGCAATGATAGGCTGGATTGATGGATAATGATATGCTACACTGATGGGCACTGATGGGAAATGTTACACTGCACTGATGGGCACTGATACGCTGCACTGATGGGCAATGATGGGCTGCACTGACGGGCAATGATATGCTGCACTGACGGGCAATGGTATGCTGCACTGACGGGCAATGATGCGCTGCACTGGTGGGCAATGATGCACTGCACTGATGGGCAATGATGCACTGCATTGGTTGGCATTGATAGGCTGCACTGATGGGAAATTAATTATATGCTGCACTGATGTGCAATGATACGTTGCACTGGTGGGCAATGATACACTGCACTAATGGGCAATGATGCACTGCACTAATGGGCAATGATGCACTGCACTAATGGGCAATGATGCACTGCACTGGTTGGCAATGATAGGCTGCACTGATGGGAAATTAATTATACGCTGCACTGATGGGCAATGATAGGCTGCACTGATGGGCACTGATAGGCAAAACTGATGGGCACTGATAGGCAAAACTGATGGGCACTGATAGGCAAAACTGATGGGCATGGATATGCTGCACTGATGGGCAATGATAGGCTGTACTGATGGCTACTGATGGGCACTGATATGCTGCACTGATGGTCACTGATGAGGTGGAACTGATAAGGCTGCACTGATGGGCACTGATGAGGCTGCACTGATGGGCACCGATTGTCTGCCCCGATGGGCACTGATATGCTTTATGTTGTTAATATGTATTTTTGGAACTTAATTCCGCATAAAACATTTAGCAGTGTAATTTCATGAGATAAGTTACGAGAGCAGGGCAGGGTAGGGGCTAAAAACAAATTAGAAATTGCTAATCAGACAATGGCAGCCTGATCCTTCTATTAAGCTTTTGCATCAGGCTTCTCAAACCTCTGCATGCCTGCGCTTTATATGATGACTAAGCCCCTCCCCTTCATGACATTGTCAAAAAGGGGCGTAGCATGGGTGACCTTAAAATGATGCCCCCCGAAAAAAGTTCTGCGGACACCCATGCGGTGAGCTATGGGGCACCAACCCCCATGTGGACACTATTTATTAATTAGGTGACTTCTGAAGGCAATTGGTTGCACTAGATTTTAGTTAGGGGATTCAGAGTAAAGGGGGCTGAATACAAATGCACGCCACACTTTTTACATATTTATTTGTAAAAAATTTGGAAAACAGTTTTAGCATTTTCCTTCCACTTCACAATTCTGTGCCACTTTGTGTTGGTCTATCACATAAAATTCCAATAAAATACATTTACGTTTTTGTTTGTAACATGACAAAATGTGGAAAATGTCAAGGGGTATGAATACTTTTTCAAGGCACTGTAAGTTAAAAAAAGGTTATGCCCACTTTTGCCTTAATTTCAGTACAGCTCTCATATATAATATAAATCAGCGGCCCGCCCATTTAGGGGCACCCGGGCGCCGCCCTCTCTCTCCACGCCACCCCCTATATGCAATGGATAGATTCATGCATAGCATGAATCTATCCATGGCTGCCCCCTTTTCATGTGTCCGGCCCCTTTCAGGGCACCGAGCACATGAATTACACTGGCCAGGTTTTCTTATTTAAGGCTCTAATATGATTAAAAATAGAGTGGGCTAAGAATGCGACTGGAGCCTACCCAGGTGTGTTACAACAACGATTGAATATTTACTGTTGAAACCAGTGTTAATTTTGGCAGCAAATTTTGATTTAGTTTTAGTCTTAGTCTTAAGACTAAAATGGTATTTTAGTTTTAGTCCCATTTTAGTCTTCTGCAATTGTTTTAGTTGTATTTAGTCGACTAAATCTCCAGTACATTTTAGTCGACTAAAACTCATTTTAGTCGTCTAAAATGTAATGGGTGTAATTAAATTGTAATTGTAAGTTAACATTTCTCTACAATTTCCAAACGCATTATATACTGCTGGAGTGAAAAATCTCATATGTTATTATTTATGGTATTGAGGTATGAACATGCACTACAGAGCAGTGTTAAAGAGATTGTAAAGATAAAAATTTTATTTTTTAAAAATAACAAACATTTTATACTTACCTCTACTGTGCAGCTCGTTTGGCACAGAGTGACCCCGAACCTGCTCTTCTGGGGTCCCTCGGCGGCTGTCTCTGCTTCCTCCCTCAGATGCTTCTCACGTTCATGCGAGCTCCCTCGCATGGTGAGAAGCATCTGCGGGCGCGCTCCCGTGATACAGCCGGCGGCTATAGTCGCTCGCTGTATCACACGGCCCTGGCGCTCCGCGTCAGTGGATGTGATTGACAGCAGTGCGAGCCAATGGCTGCGCTGCTTTCCATCCATCCACTCCAGCCAATCAGCGGCCAGGCTGAACGGTGGAAAGGACGTCGGGGGACGAGCGCGGGACTTTCGAGGGGTGAGGTAAGTAAAATGGGGGGGGGGCTGGGGGCGCCGGGACTGTCAGATGTTTTTTCACCTTAATGCATAGAATGCATTAAGGTGAAAAAACATTTACCTTTACAACCCCTTTAATTTTGAAGTCAAATTTCAATGTAGTTTTAGTCTAAGCCCCTGTACGCACGGTCGGAGAATCCGTCGGAATGTGTCCTATCGGACCGTGTTGTCGGATAATCCGACTGTGTGTGGTATGCATCGGACTGATTCCGTCGGAATATCCATCGGACTCAATTTTCCAACATGTTGGAAATATTTCCCAACCAACTGGGCCGGTTGGACATACTCCGGTCATGTGTAGCGAACTTTGATCGGACCAAGTGCCACGCATGCTCAGATCAAATTCCTACATCAAAGCTATTGGCTACTAGCCTGAATGTAGTCCCATCGTAATGAAATTACGTCATCACGTTCTGAACGATCGGATTTTTCGACAACTTAGTCCGACCGTGTGTATGCAACAGTTTCGGGCAAGATCCGACGGACAAAATCCGACTGAGAAAATCCGACGGATTTGGTTGTCGAAATCTCCGACCGTGTGTACAGGGGCTTAGTCTTTTGTCTAAAATTGCATTTTAGTTTTAGTCGCATTTTAGTCATCTCAGTTGTTTTAGTTTTAGTCGTCTAAAATAGTATTCATTTAGTAGACTAAAATGTGTTAGGCCGCGTACACACGCGGGGACTGTTCGCCCAACTTTGTCCGTCAAACAGTTTCAGCGGACAGTCCGCTCAAAATTAGCATGGACGGACTTGCCCACACACGACGAACGAACAGTCCGCTGAAACCGTGCACGATGACGTGAACGGCACGTACGACGGGACTAGAAAACGACGTCCTATACACTGCAATGCAAACTTCGGCGTGTAAATCCTTTCTGAGCATGCGCGGAACTTAGTTTGACGAACAAGCCTACACACGAGGGGACTGTTCGCTGAAACAAAGTTTCAGCGGACAGTTTTTCGGAATTTCCGAAAAACTTTGTTCAGCAGACTGTCCGCTGAAACTGTCCGCTGAAAGCCCACACACGGGCGGACTGTCCGCCGAAACACTGTTCAGCGGACAAAGTTGAGCGAACAGTCCCCGCGTGTGTACGCGGCCTTAGTCATTTTAGTCGATGAAATTAACACTGATTGAAACACTGATCCTCAATCCGGCCAATCAGAAGCGGGTGTGAGACCCATTTTCCAACTGGCTGAAAGGAGAAGACTCCCAATTGGAGGAGGAGGGAGGAAACAGAAGCCGCCGCCGCCGTGATGAGCAGGAGAACGGTAGGCTGCTGCCGCCGAGCAGGGGAAGCCGCCAGTGATGGGGTAAGTGCTACACAGACCAGCCCGGGGGGGGGGGGGGGTATACTGTTTGCCACCCCCGGAAAAAAAAATTCCACCAGCCGCCACTGTTATGTTATTAATACATTTCTCTATGAACAAAAAGCTAACAATTTTGTTTTTATGTCAGTATTTATCCCCAGTATGATGATCTTTTCCTCCAATCTTTTACTCTTCTCTAAAATAACTTTTTACACTAAAGGAAGCGTTTGCTTTACTCTTCTCTTAAATACATCTTTACAATAAAGGAAGCGCCTGCTTCATATTATCATCACACTGCAAATCTTGTCTTCTATTTCCCATCACTATGGAGAGTCCCGCCGTTCATTTTAGGTGTTATTGTCATTTTTGCCTTTTATGTTTTGGAAAAGTGCGACAGGAAGGCGACATTTTCCTGTTATATTATACATCAGCTTTATCTTGATTTCCATTTTTATAGGAACAAAATGAAAGTGTCGAGTTGAAGAGTAAAAAGGAGAAAAGTAATAATTTCCTGTTCTTGATTATAAACATCTTTGCATGACTCAATGTATAAATGAAAGGAGAAAGACCTTCACAAAGTTTTTTTTTTTTTAGTTTTTTTTTATGTAAATTGGTAAATGTAACTTTCTGTAAAATACAATGACTATTTATGGTGCCTTTTCTAACTTATCAGCGGTGGTTTGAATGAAGCAATTGGAATTATTAAACCAATATCATTAGTCACCAGTTACTGTAAAGTGATAATGAATAAAAGTGATGTTGCGCTCCGGCTGAATAAATGTGATAAACTAAAATAAACTAGCTAGTACCTTGGTAGCAGCAGGAAGGTAAGAGATAAATGTTAAACTACGTGTTTAAATAAACTCAGACAATGTGCGTAACCTCTTGGGTGCAATACATCAAATAGTGCATTTAACAAAAAACACACTTAAATCGGGTGATATACAAAATCCTCCATATAGAATCCAAAATATCAGTGAAACAACGTGCAATACACATAAATTAGTAAATGATATAGTGTAAAGAACAAAAATAAAAATAAAAATAAAATACCTCTATTAATAGAAATGATGCTAAAAATAACGAATGAGATGAAATTTATAAATGCTAAAAGTGCAACTTTAAGAGGTGCAATAAACAGTGATGATTAATCAAAAAATGCACATAGTGCTAGTAATAATATTTGAACTCCAAACACAGTGAAGATGTGCTCAAAAACAAGGCTCCAATGTAGCTATTAAAATAAAAGTTCACTATAATCATGCAAAAAAATGTCCATTCAGTGGTAAGCAAAACGATATCCTGCGTGCCCGGAAAAAACGGGGGGTGAGTTCCACCAGTGCTCCTGTGCGTATTGTGTCCTCACACTAGGTGCAGTAATTACCTTACCTTACTGCTGTAAGGTAAACAGCACTCCCAAAACAACACTTGTTATCCGCTGGTGTGGGTTCAATAAGTAGCACAACTCTAGACACTCATTCCACCGTAGGCACGATGTATCATGCAGAGAAAACAAGGGGAACACTCCAATGGTGAAGTATGTATTCACAATTTTATTTAGATACAAAACGAAGCTTGGGTACTCACATTTAAAACGAATAAAAATATGCACAATAAAACGAACGAGCGCCACGTTCGTACTTCCGGACGTCACTTCCGGTGTCCTCACTAACCAATTGCGTTCCTACGCGTATCGTCATGTGACTTCATCACATGAAGTCATGAAGTCACTGATGAAGTCACATGACGATACGCGTAGGAACGCAATTGGTTAGTGAGGACACCGGAAGTGACGTCCGGAAGTACGAACGTGGCGCTCGTTCGTTTTATTGTGCATATTTTTATTCGTGGTATCGCGGCTCCGGAATGCGCGTGGGAGATTTCATTCCGGCCGGCCGGCCACTGCCGGATTTTCAGGCCGAGAATCCCCTGTGCGCATGCGCTGCTGCAGTCAGCGGCGCATACCGAGGGGAATATCTCCTAAACCGTACAGGTTTAGGAGATATTTTTTTTACCTACAGGTAAGCCTTATTATAGGCTTTCCTGTAGGCAAAAGTTAAAAAATTGAGTATACAACCACTTTAACATTCTTTTACACTTTCTTTGTGAAATGGTAGGGGTACTTTTGTACCCCCTTACCATTTCAAACAGAGGGGCGGCCGGGATCTGGGAGTCCCCTCGTTAAAGGGGGCTTCCAGATTCTGATAAGCCCCCCACCCGCAGACCCCCACAACCACCGGCCAGGGTTGTGGGGATGAGGCCCTTGTCCTCATCAACATGGGGACAAAGTGCTTTGAGGAGTCACAGACCCCCAAAGCATCCTCCCAATGTTGAGGGCATGTGGCCTGGTACGGTTCGGGGGGGTGCTCTCTCGTCCCCCCTCTTTTCCTGCGGCCTGCCAGGTTGCGTGCTCAGATAAAGGGTCTGGTATGGATTTTTAGGGTGAACTCCACGCCATTTTTTTTTTTAAATTGGCGTGGAGTTCCCCTTAAAATCCATACCAGACCTGAAGGGTCTGGTATGGATATTTAGGGGGAACCCCACATCATTTTTTTTTTTATTTGACGAGGGGTTCCCATTAATATCCATACTGGTAATTGAATTTGGGGGAACCCCACGCTTTTTATTTTTATTTTTTTATAAATGACTTTCAATGAACAATCAACCTTCCTGCCCAGGCCAATTTTCAGCTTTCAACGCTGTCGTACCTTGAATAACAATTGCGCGGTCATGCAACACTGTACCCATACGAAGTTTATATCCTTTTTTTCACACAAATAGAGCTTTCTTTGGTATTTAACCCCTTGGAGTCGGCGCCTGCCAGCTCCCCTAAAGGGGTTTAGAATGTTGAGAGGCAGGACGAGGCTTAAAGTGGAGTTCCGCTTAACAAAAATAATTAAAAGTCAGCAGCTACAAATACTGCAGCTGCTGACTGTTAATAATCGGACGCTTACCTGTCCCAGGGTCCAGCGATGCAGGGAAATGAAGCCACACTCATCTCCTCCTCCTCCTCTCTGCGGCACCGGAATTGTCACTGTGGGCACCCTGCCATAGCTTCACAGGTGAGCACGCACTGCGCATGCGCGAGCTGTGCAGCGCACTGTGACTGGCCGGGCAATCATCTGGGTCCTGTAGCGTGTCCCGGACGATTGTAGAGAGGGAGGGGGGAGAGGTGAACTTACTTCCGGGAGGAAGTGGGAGCTGAGACCCTCTAAAAATAGGGTTTCCGCCCCCCCCCCCAAAAATGACATGCCAAATGTGGCATGTCTTTGGGTGGAACTCCGCTTTAAGGTCATGTTACCGCCGTGATTGGCTGTCATGACGGTCACATGATCGGATGGAGCAATCAGGATTTTTCCATTAGCCGCCAGTAACTGGGGCGGGCACGCTCTCGGCACATGGCTATGTGCACTTACACAAGCAAATATGTGGCCACTCAACGCCAAGGCCCACCTGCAGAGAGGCCTCATATTTGCGCCAAGGAGTTCATCGCCACTGGTTATTTGTTTTTTGCTAAATAAACATACAAGAATAAGTCTCTGCAACAGACGTTGTTGTAGAACACGTAGGAAACTAAGCTTGTAGAACACTCGTGTATTACCTGGATCTTTCAGCCAGCTTGGCGATATCCACGAGACCAAATTCTCTTTGGTGCCTCAGCCCTTCCAGGCTCTTACTAAGAAACCAACCTGTACGTGGTCTTCTTCTGAAGAGTCCTCCCCTGGATAGCTATGAAGCTACTGGGCCTCTCCCAAACTGGAGATGGCACCCAAACACCTCAGAATCCTCCTTTAATTTCTTTGCCTCGGGCTAGCCAGCCCCGAGACAACAAGTCGGGTGGATCCGCACCTCAGGTCATAGCCTTCCTGGGGGCTGGTCAGGAGGACCAGGACCATGAAGTCAGCACATCCTTCTGGCCCGGAACCCCGAATCAAGTGACATCCACATCTTAAGTACCCTCTCCCAGAAAGTACAGCAAGAGTGCCACTCCCACCGGGCAGGCTCCAAGAGATAGTAAACTTAAAGCGGTGTTGCCACCAAAAATCAAAAATAGTTTAAAATTCTTAAAAATTGGAATTTTTTTTTTTTACTCACCTCTAAATACTTGTTGCTAGGGGGCTCCTTGTAGTCTGACTTCTTTCTTGCCCGGGCTGGTGACATCACTTCCCCTTGCACAGCACCATCATCTGGGACCTGTCATGTGTCCCAGATGACTGTGCGGCGTATCACCGCGCATACGCAGTGGGTGCCCGGCTGTGGCTTCACAGCAAGAATGACGGCGCCGCGAGCGGAGCGGGGAAACGAGGGGGGGCTTTGTTCCCCCACATCGCTGGACCCTGGGACGGGTAAGTGTCCGATTATTAAAAGTCAGCAGCTGCAATATTTGTAGCTGCTGACTTTTAATTTTTTTTTTTTTAGGGGGCATCTCACTTTAAAGCACCCAACTAGACTGTAGTTCCATGCATGCCAGAAGAGACAGTGCCCCCTGTGGCCAGGCTGAACATCCCACGGTCCAGTCAGAATGATGCTGAGGTCCAAATTTAAACAATTTTACCCAAACCAAACTGCAGTTCAGGTGTAACCTTAACTTGAGAAAAACATAGCGCATGCTCTTCAGGAGCCGGCGCTACACATATTTATATATGCACTTTATTACCAAAAGTATTGGGATGCCTGCCTTTACACGCACTTTAACTTTAATGGCATCCCAGTCTTAGTCCATAGGGTTCAATATTGAGTTGACCCACCCTTTGCAGCTATAACATCTTCAACTCTTCTGGGAAGGCTGTCCACAAGGTTTAGGAGTGTGTCTATGGGGAATGTCTGACCATTCTTCCAGAAGTGCATTTGTGAGGTCAGGCAGTGATGTTGGATGAGAAGGCCTGGCTCGCAGTTTCTACTCTAGAGCGGAAGTGATTTTTACCTTTTTTTTCTTCTTCTTCTTTTTTTTTTTTCTTGTTTTTTTGTATATAGAGTTTTGGATATTATGTAAATGTTATATATGGACATTTGTCTTTGTCCTTAGTTGACTGTTAAGCTGAATTCTAATAAAATAAAAAATTTAATTATAAAAAAATAAAAATAAATGTCACCTAGTTGGCATTTAGAGCAGGGATCCTAAAACGACGGCCCTCCAGCTGTTGCGGAACTACGCATCCCATGAGGCATTGTAAAACTGGACATGACGAGGCATGATGGGAATTGTAGTTCCTGAACAACTGGAGGGCGGTAGTTTGAAGACCCCTGATTTAGAGATACTTACATTTTTCTTTTATGTTTTTCGTATGACTTTTTCTGTTTATGATCTATACTACATTTTATGTTCTATCTAAATGGAAACCCTCAGAGGTTCTTGTAGTATATGATCTCAGCTTCTTCTCAGCTGGTTGCCCTTGAAGAGAAGGCGACTCCAGTAACTAAGTGTGCCTAGAATGCTAACAATGGCCGTGTTTTCAGGGTACTATGACAGCGTTCTTGGTATGTCACATGTATGTAAACTACGTACGTCACAATCCAATCAGTGAAGTTAGTAAATAGTAAAGGATAGGCAAGACTAGACTTTCCCAGCCTATCACAGCGCAGGGTGGCTGGAGGTGTGCCTTATAGCATTGCAATGAGCCTGACCGCATGACAATGTTGTGTAACCGTCGGCGTGTCTCATGGTGTGATCACCTGTGTGTACGGAACGTGAAACCACAGAGACTGCAGAAAGATCAGAACATGCTAAAGAATTCTATAATACCCTGAGGACCTGAGCGACATGTGACTGAATAGTGAATGCAGAGTTATTGTTATGCAGCTATGCGGAGGCAGCCATGCCCATTCGTGTCGTGTCGGGGGGTTCGTGTAAAACTTGGTCTACACAAAATAAAAAATACTCCTAGGACACGTCAAGTAAAAGAGAACTTGTGACCAGAACAATTATTTCAACAGCAAATCTTCCCACCATGAGATTATGGGAGAGATTTACTAAAATTGGAGAGTGCAAAATCTGGTGCAGCTCATAGAAACCAATCGGCTTCCAGGTTTTTTTTGTCAAAGCTTAACCACTTGCCGACCGAAGCACACCGATAAACATTGGCACAATGGCAGCGGTGGGCAGATCGGTGTATCTGTACGTCCCCTTTAATTGGCAGGGCTAGCAGGTGTGCCACGCACAGTGTGAACGTGCCCGCGGACTCGATGTCCGCCGTTCTCCCGGCGATCGCGTCACGGAGCCGCCGAACGGGGAGATGCCTATGTAAACAAGGCATTTCCCCGTTCTGCCTTGTGACATGACAGAGATCGCCGCTCCCTGTCATCAGGAGCAGTGATCGCTGTCATGTCGGTGGAAGCCCATCCCCCCCACAGCTAGAATCACTCCCTAGGACACACTTAACCCCTTGATCGCCCCCTAGTGTTTAACCCCTTCCCTGCCAGTGTCATTAACACAGTAATCAGTGCATTTTTATAGCACTGATCGCTATATAAATTATAATGGTCCCAAAATAGTATCAAAAGTGCCCAATGTGTCCGCCATAATGTTGCCGTGCCGATAAAAATCGCTGATCGCCGCCATTAATAATAATAAAAAAGCCATAAAACGATCCCCTATTTTGTACACACCTATTGCAATTTTTTTTTTACCAAAAATATGTAGACGAATACATATCGCCCTAAACTGAGGGGGAAAAAATTTATATATATATATATATATATATATATATATATATATATATATATATATATATATATATATATATATATATATATATATATAAAATTATATATTTTTGGGGGATATTTATTATAGCAAAAAGTAAAAAATATTGCATTTTTTTTTCAAAATTGTCGCTCTTTTTTTTGTTTATAGCTCCAAAAAATAAAAACCGCAGAGGTGATCAAATACCACCAAAAGTCAATTTTGTTTGGGTACAACGTCGCACGACCGCGCAATTGTCAGCAGTGCCGAATCGCAAAAAGTGGTCTGGTCATGAAGGGGGTAAAATCTTCCGGGGCTGAAGAGGTTAAAGTGATTGTAAGGGATTTTTTTTGTTTTTTTTTATTTAAAGTAACAAACATATCATACTTACTTCCACTGTGCAGCTCATTTTGCACAGAGTGGCCCCGAACCTGCTCTTCTGGTGTCCCCCGGCGGCTCTCCCGGCTCCTCCCCACATCAGATAACCCCCTAGGAGAAGTGTTCTCCCCATCAATGCCACATATCCGTGCCGTCTATCTGTGCCCGCCAATGCTGCTTATCTGTGCCCACCAGTGCCACCTATCTGCATACCTCCCAACTGTCCCTGATTTTGAGGGACTGTCCCTGATTTGGAGCAATGTCTCTCTTTCCCTCATTCCTCCTCATTTGTCCCTCATTTTGGTCTGATCTATATAGTTGTATATAAAATGCACTTTTTATCTATCAAAAAGTGTTTTTCAGCGTTAAACCTTTCATCTGTTTTATAAATCTCTTCATTTTTAAATTCCAAAAGCCAATATAAAGAATAGTAGTGGTAAAAAAAAGCACTTGTGGGTTTAACCAATCGTATTTTTTTGTAAAATTCTCCTTTAAGGGGGTGTGGCAAGGGGTGTGTCCTATGTCTGCATACTTTTGCTCATAGGTGTCCCTCATTCCCCTCTCAAAAAGTTGGGAGGTATGCATCTGTGCCTACCAGTGCTGCCTATCTGTGTCTAGTGCCCACCAGTGCCACCTATCAGGGCTTATCAGTGCCACATATCAATGCCACCTATCAGTGCCCATAAATGCGGCATATTCATGCCTTCTCATCAGTGCCACCTAATCAGTGCCCATAAGTGCTGCCTCATCAGTGCCCATAAGTGCCATCTCAACAGTGCCCTTCAGTGTTGCCTATTAGTGCCCATATGTGCAGCATATTCGTGCTTTTCACATCAGTGCCACCTAATTAGTGTCCATAAGTGCCGCCTCATCAGTGCCCATCAGTGCAGCCTAGCAGGGCTCATCAGTGCCACCTAATCAGTGCCCATAAGTGCCACCTCAACAGTGCCCATAAGTGCTGCCTCATCAGTGCAGCCTATTAGTGCCCATATGTGGGTCATATTCTTGCCTTCACATCAGTGCCATCTAATTAGTGTCCATAAGTGCCGCCTCATCAGTGCAGCCTATCAGGGCTCATCAGTGCCACCTATCAGTGCCCATTAATGTTGCATATTCGTGCCTTCCCATCAGTGCCACCTAATCAGTGCCCATAAGTGCCACCTCAACAGTGCTCATCAGTGCAGCCTATTAGTGCCCATATGTGTGCCATATGTGTGCCTTCACATCAGTGTCACCTAATTAATGCCACCTCATCAGTGTCCATAAGTGGCACCTCATCAGTGCCCATCAGTGCAGCCTATCAATGCCCATCAGTGAAGGAGAAAAATACTTATTTACAACATTTACTGACAGGAAAACGTTTTTTAGGAAAAAATAAAAAAACTTAGGAGTGATTAACCACTTGCTTACTGGGCACTTAAACCCCCCTCAGTCCCAGACCAATTTTCAGCTTTCAGCGCTGATGCACTTTGAGTGACAATTACGCGGTCATACAACACTGTACCCAAATGAATTTTTTATAATTTTTTTACCACAAATAGAGCTTTCTTTTGGTGGTATTTAGTTACAGCTCGGAGTTTTATTTTTTGCTAAACAAACAAAAAAAGATGCAAAAAAAAAAAAAAAAAAAATCATGTTTTAATAGTTTGTTATAAAATTTTGCAAACGGGTCATTTTTCTCCTTCATTGAAGTGCGCTGATTAGGCGGCACTGATAGGCTGCATTGGTGGGCACTGATGGGCTGCATTGGTGGGCACTGATGGGCTGCATTGGTGGGCACTGATAGGCTGCACTGGTGGGCACTGATAGGCATAGTTAAGGCGGCACTAATAGGCACAGATAAGGCGGCACCGATGGGCACAGATAAGGCGGCACTGATGGGCAAAGATGGGCACAGATAAGATGGCACGGATGGGTGGCACGGATAAGTGGCACGGATGGGTGGCACGGATGGGCACTGATAGGTACCACAGATAGATGGGACTGATGGGCACTGATAGGTGGCACTGATAGGTGGCTCTGATAGGTGGCACTGCTGGGCACTGATGGGCGGCACTGCTGGGCACTGATGGGCGGCACTGCTGGGCACTGATGGGCGGCACTGGGGTGCAGCACCTGAGGCAGATTTTGGGTGGCACTGTGGGTGGCACTGTGGGTGGCACTGTGGGCACTGCTGGGTGGCACTGTGGGCACTGCTGGGTGGCACTGTGGGCACTATGGGCACTGCTGGGTGGCACTGACAGGGGGGCACTTACTTTATTTCAGGATGGCACTGCGGGTGGCAGGTGGGCACTGGCAGGGGGCAGGTGTCCTTTTAAATTGCTGGCCGTGATCGGGACTGATGTCCCAAACACGGCTGCCGGCGATCGGCTTTTTTTTTTTCTCCTCGCGCTGTCAGCGCGAGGAGGAATACTAGCCGATTACCGGCTCCGTTTTATCACATGATCAGCTGTCATTGGCTGACAGCTGATCACGTGATAAGGGGTCGGGATCGACCCCTTACACGGATCGGTGATCAGGCGAGTCTCACGGACTCGCCGATCACAGAGCGCGCCGCGCGCGCCCCTCAGGGGGCGCGCAGGCCGCTCGTAACCGGGACTACGTCAATAGACGTAGTCCCGAAAATGTGGGTCCGCGCTATTGCCGTCATTTTGCAATAGCGCGGATCCCAAGTGGTTAAATACCACCAAATGAAAGCTGTATGTGTGTGAAGAAAATGACAACAATTTCATATGAGTACAATGTTGTATGACCGCACAATTGTCATTCAAAGTGTGACAGCACTGAAAGCTGAAAATTGGCCTGGGCAGGAAGGGGGTATAAGTGCCCGGTGTTTAGGTGGTTAATGTCAGTCTTGTGTTGAGATAAAGGAGCAGGCATGACGTTGGCACAGCAGTTTTCACCCGGCACTGCATGTCATATGGACGCAGTCATAGACTTGATATTTTTTTAGGTTTCTTTGAAATGTTGGCTAAAAAAAACACCAAATCTCTATTGTCCATGAGCCGTGGTTTTCCTCCCCTGGTCTAGTGGTCCTTTGTACACAACACGTCTAGTGGTCCTTTGTACACATAACATGTCTAGTGGTCTTTTGTACACATCACATGTCTAGTGGTCCTTTGTACACAACACATGTCTAGTGGTCCTTTGTACACATCACATGTCTAGTGGTCCTTTGTACACATCACATGTCTAGTGGTCCTTTGTACACATCACATGTCTAGTGGTCCTTTGTACACATCACATGTCTAGTGGTCCTTTGTACACATCACATGTCTAGTGGTCCTTTGTACACATCACATGTCTAGTGGTCCTTTGTACACATCACATGTCTAGTGGTCTTTTGAACACAACACATGTCTAGTGGTCCTTTGTACACATCACATGTCTAATGGTCCTTTATACACATCACATGTCTAGTGGTCCTTTGTACACAACACGTCTAGTGGTCTTTTGTACACATCACATGTCTAGTGGTCCTTTGTACACATCACATGTCTAGTGGTCCTTTGTACACAACACGTCTAGTGGTCTTTTGTACACATCACATGTCTAGTGGTCCTTTGTACACATCACATGTCTAGTGGTCCTTTGTACACATCACATGTCTAGTGGTCCTTTGTACACATCACATGTCTAGTGGTCCTTTGTACACATCACATGTCTAGTGGTCCTTTGTACACAACACGTCTAGTGGTCTTTTGTACACATCACATGTCTAGTGGTCCTTTGTACACATCACATGTCTAGTGGTCCTTTGTACACATCACATGTCTAGTGGTCCTTTGTACACATCACATGTCTAGTGGTCCTTTGTACACATCACATGTCTAGTGGTCCTTTGTACACAACACGTCTAGTGGTCTTTTGTACACATCACATGTCTAGTGGTCCTTTGTACACATCACATGTCTAGTGGTCCTTTGTACACAACACATGTCTAGTGGTCCTTTATACACATCACATGTCTAGTGGTCCTTTGTACACATCACATATCTAGTGGTCCTTTGTACACAACACATGTCTAGTGGTCCTTTGTACACAACACATGTCTAGTGGTCCTTTGTACACAACACGTCTAGTGGTCTTTTGTACACATCACATGTCTAGTGGTCCTTTGTACACATCACATGTCTAGTGGTCCTTTGTACACAACACATGTCTAGTGGTCCTTTATACACATCACATGTCTAGTGGTCCTTTGTACACATCACATGTCTAGTGGTCCTTTGTACACAACACATGTCTAGTGGTCCTTTGTACACAACACATGTCTAGTGGTCCTTTGTACACAACACGTCTAGTGGTCTTTTGTACACATCACATGTCTAGTGGTCCTTTGCACACATCACATGTCTAGTGGTCCTTTGTACACATCACATGTCTAGTGGTCCTTTGTACACATCACATGTCTAGTGGTCCTTTGTACACAACACATGTCTAGTGGTCCTTTGTACACAACACATGTCTAGTGGTCCTTTGTACACAACACATGTCTAGTGGTCCTTTGTACACATCACATATCTAGTGGTCTTTTGTACACATCACATGTCTAGTGGTCCTTTGTACACATCACATGTCTAGTGGTCCTTTGTACACAACACATGTCTAGTGGTCCTTTGTACACAACACATATCTAGTGGTCCTTTGTACACAACACGTCTAGTGGTCTTTTGTACACATCACATGTCTAGTGGTCCTTTGTACACATCACATGTCTAGTGGTCCTTTGTACACAACACATGTCTAGTGGTCCTTTGTACACAACACATGTCTAGTGGTCCTTTGTACACAACACATGTCTAGTGGTCCTTTGTACACAACACATGTCTAGTGGTCCTTTGTACACAACACATGTCTAGTGGTCCTTTGTACACATCACATGTCTAGTGGTCCTTTGTACACAACACATGTCTAGTGGTGTGTATTCTGTTTTATGAATGAATGTCTCTAACAAAGGAGAAGTTCAGATCAGGATCTACCTGTCCGCCCCCTGCAGGCCATGCCACTTCCTCCTCCCATCAAAGAATTTACTACTCATTTCTATATTGCCATTGTGTGAAGTGTTCCGCGTCAGCTTTAGTATGAGTAAGAAGTTCCGAGCCCGAGCTGATTGGAGGAGGGAGAACACCTCATGTATCATGTGGAATCTGTCGCCTTTCCATTGGTGGGTTTGGGGTGCATGTTACCTAGGGGTTTATTGCAGGTCAGTGACTTCTGGTAACCTCTGTGTAATATTCTCATACATTCCATCTGTGGGGTGTAACATGAGCAGCAGATTTCGGGCTCAGCATATAGAGACGGGAGAAGTTATGCTGCACAGACCGGTGAATAGAATAGAGACAACCTTCATCTATAAGCGGCTTTGTTCACATTTCTAAATCCTCCGATTAGCTTTACTACACTTTATTACATTTTATTTATTTTTCTGCTGCTCAGCCAAAAAATATATATAAAGGAGTTCTAGTACATCAAATCATTCTCTGCAGCTATTACCTTTTGTACCATCACCCCCTCCCTTTAGAATGTAAGCTCTGTGTACCTTTTGTATTGAACTGTACTATAATTGTGTTGTTCCCCCCCCCCCCCCATACATTGTAAAGCGCTGCGTAAACTGTTGGGGCTATATAAATCGCGTACAATAATATAATGTAATAATAGTATGTATTGCGTTAATTTAGACTAGACTGGAATAGTAAATGAGCATTGTTTTTTTTGGGGGGGGGGGGGGGACAGGAGTGTAATTATAGATCATGGGACCCCACTGCAAAATGATAATGGGAACCCCGGTAACCTCACTCTGCATCCCCGAGGGACCCCGGTGACCTCACTCTGCATCCCCGAGGGACCCTGGTGACCTCAATCTGCATCCCCAGGGGACCCCGGTGACCTCAATCTGCATCCCCAGGGGACCCCGGTGACCTCACTCTGCATCACCTGGGGACCCCGGTGACCTCACTCTGCATCACCTGGGGACCCCGGTGACCTCACTCTGCATCACCTGGGGACCCCGGTGACCTCACGCTGCATCACCTGGGGACCCCGGTGACCTCACGCTGCATCACCTGGGGACCCCGGTGACCTCACGCTGCATCACCTGGGGACCCCGGTGACCTCACGCTGCATCATCTGGGGACCCCGGTGACCTCAATCTGCATCCCCAAGGGACCCTGGTGACCTCACACTGCATCACCTGGGGACCCCGGTGACCTCACTCTGCATCACCTGGGGACCCCGGTGACCTCACTCTGCATCACCTGGGGACCCCGGTGACCTCACTCTGCATCACCTGGGGACCCCGGTGACCTCACTCTGCATCACCTGGGGACCCCGGTGACCTCACTCTGCATCACCTGGGGACCCCGGTGACCTCACTCTGCATCACCTGGGGACCCCGGTGACCTCACTCTGCATCACCTGGGGACCCCGGTGACCTCACTCTGCATCACCTGGGGACCCCAGTGACCTCACTCTGCATCACCTGGGGACCCCAGTGACCTCACTCTGCATCACCTGGGGACCCCAGTGACCTCACTCTGCATCACCTGGGGACCCCAGTGACCTCACTCTGCATTACATGGGGTGCCTGGTGATTTAACTCTGCAACACCTGGGGACCCCAATGACCTCAATCTACATCACATGGGGGCCCTGGTGACTTAACTCTGCATCACCTGGGGTAGTGACCAAAAATTATTTGAACGAGAATGATAAATGCTGGGGTCAGAATGATAGTCTTTTCTATTTGTCCACATTAAATTTGCAACAGTAAACAGATCAAAATTGTGTGTGATTGATGACCAAACCCTAAAAAAGATTTTAATTACCACATTTATCGGCATATAACACATGCTGGCGTATAACCCGTACCCCAAGTTTAGGAGGGAATTTTAAAGAAAAAAACTTTTGGGAGGGAAGTTTAAGGAAGAAAACTTACATTTAAATGCCCATTAATTCAGCCTTGTCAGTCATTTGCAGCCCTGTCAGTGTCTTTGCCGGTTTGCCGTTTAAAAATGGCACCACCGAGATACAGAGCGGATGTCCTGTGTATCTTGGCAGCGCTTGGTAGCTATCGGCCGTTCTCTGCGGCTTTTGGCTATTTCCGGCTGCACTTGGTCATTCTCTGCGGCTTTTTTGGCCGCACTTGGAAAAGCCGAAAGCCACCGAGAACGGCCAAGTGCGACCGAAAATAGCCAAATCCCGCCCGAGAACGGCAGAAAAGCCCAGAGAAGCTGACAATCGGTGGGGGGTTGGCGTATAACACGCACCCACGATTTCCCCCTGATTTTAAGGGGAAAAAAGTGCGTGTTATACGCCGATAAATACGGCATGTCCCATTTTCATACACAGGAAAGTGTCAGTCAGGAGGAGCCAGCGGTCAGCAGCCAGACAGTCCCAGATCCCCCCCCCTCCCTACGCCCTCCTCCTGCTAAAAGGGCCAGCATGAGCAGGAACCTGGATGAGGCCACAGCTGCCTTCCTGAGCCAGGCCACTACTGCCATCCGGACAGACCCACATGAGGCTGAGGGATTTGCCATGCTGACTGCCAATAAATGAAGGGAGATGGCTGGTGCGCAAAGGAGCAGGTGTGAGGAACTCATCCTGCAGCTCCTCAACAAGGGGGTGGGGGGCCACATTTCAGAAAACACACACCTGTGTGATTTTGTGGCCCCCTCATCCACAGCCACCCCACCCACCACAGCAGCATGGCGGTCAGTGGCAATACCAGCCACAAGACTCCCAACAAGCCCGCTGGTCTTGGGTGTTTCTCCCCTACCCCACTTACTAATTTCCTTTTTTTGGGGGGATAATGATTTGATTTGGTATATTTTCTATATTTTTGTATGCATAGAATGCACTTTTTGGTTAAGTTCTTTGTATTTGGATGACAGATAGCATCTCCAATTTAATTTGCTTTATTTTTATTTTAATGCACAATAAAACAATTGTGGAGAATAATACTTGGCTATGTGTTTTACTTCCAATGACATTTGGGAGTAGGCAGTTACATTTAAAAAAAAAAACACATTGTAAAATTAACAAGGGACACCAACATAGTTCTATCTTTGATCTTAAAAACTACGGGATAATGGTGTTGTGGTAACTTGCCCAAAAAATAAAACAACAAACATAATAATATTATTCTTGATATCACTAGAAAACAAAAGCTTTTTAAAATTAGTTTGCAATAACTCCATCAGTATCACCAGCAAAGCCACTTCATTATTATCCCATTAAAGAAGAAGAGAATTGTGCGCTGTATTTCGAGATTTCATAATTTGACGCGTCGCGAATGTCAATTCTCCATTACAAATGCTAGTTTATAAGACCGACCGCTTCCAGCTCGTCCTCGCTTCCGAGCATGCGTGTTTGTACTTTGGACTTTTGTGTGACAGACTTGTGTGCAGACAATATGAAAATCTGACAACAGACCGTTGCCCACCGAAAATTTACTAGCCTGCCATCCAACATTTGTTGGGCAAAAGTTGGACAATTGTCTGAAGGAGCATACTAATGGTCTGATTTTAGGACATCAGTCTGTCAACAGGCAAACCCCTGCCAACAATTTGATCATGTGTACGAGGCTTTAGAGAAGAAGCTTTGGGGGACCGGCTGCATGGAGAGAAGGAAACATGCAGGAGCAAGGGATAATGTAAGTAAAATTGCATGTAAAGGCACCCTGGAAAAAAACAAACATGTAACAACTATAAAGCTGGATACACACTATCCAATTCTCTGTAGATTTTTTCCTTCAGATTTACCAAAAAAATATAATATGAGGTCAAACCTTAGGAGTTTCAATTTGTATGCAGTCAGGCCCTTGCACTACATGGTTTTGGTAAATCTGAAGGAAATCTGACAACAAAAGTTGGATAGTGTGTATGGGGTATAAGGGGACTTTTACCTTTTTTTCCGGGGTTCATTTCTAAACCCCAATACCAGTGGCGGCCAGTGGTATATTTCATTGGGTGGGCAGCAAACAGTGCACAGCCAGCCACCACATTCCCCCCCTGGTCGGTTCACCTGAACCACAACCCCCCCCAATACCCCACCCGTCGTTTTAGGTCAGGGTTGGTTGGTTGGTCGGTTGGTTTTCCCTGTGTCTCCCTCTCAGCATCACGGCGGTGGCGCGCGTCTCCTCCTCGGCTTCACGGCGGTGTCTTTGCCGTGCGCCTCCTCCCTTGGCTAATAGGGTGTCTTCTAATTTTGGCCAAGTGAGAAACGGGTCTCAGGACCTGCTTCCTGACTGGCCAGAAGGAGAATCAGTGTGCCAATAGCGAATATTCATTAGCTATTATCACACAACTGGTTGGGCTCTGCGCACAGTGCTCTGTGCCCCGAACCCACCCTTTTTTTTTTCAGCCTTTCAGAGCCTCTGGCTGTAACCACATGCTTCCAAAAAAATAAACAACCCCCCCCCCCCCCATTGTAATTCATGTGTCCGGCGCCCTGCATGTAGATTAGAGGGCTCGAACGCATGAATGGCACCCATGGGGGTGGCGGGGCCCATGTGCCCCTAATGGACGGGCCACCACTGCCCAATAACCAAAGAAGTCAAAGCAGAAAACCATGGGATCCAATCAGAGCTCACCAGATCAGACCACTACAAGATGGCTTCCATTTGGTTGCCATGAATGCATGTCGCTCTTTGGAGCTTATTAAATTAAGATATTAATGGGTTCATTTATAACAGATAAACCAAATCGATTAAAACAACAATCACAGAGCCCGTGATCTACAACATTAAGGCGGAAGTTCCTCTATCTGCATCATCCTTCCAAGCTTTCTGAAAAACATTGGATTCTCGAGAACTAGGTCACATATGATAATTAATATCAGCTGAGTCACAGGCTTACTGTCACTGATGAAAAATAATTAGTATACATGCAGTCAGTCATTTTCTTTTCAAGGCTGAAGCCCACCTGCAGACATCTTAAAGAAAAAAAACCTTTAATGTATACAGAGGAGGTCCTGAGACTAGACAGAGGACCATTCAGTAGTCTACATTCCAGGAGAAGAACTCATATAATGCTCAGAGCATATATTGTACAACTGCAGGTGTCCCCTCATTGTTCAAGGCATACATCGCCACCTGCTGGGCAAACACCTAACTGCTGACCCCTACCGATATACTGAGCCTTCTATTACCTAGTTTTCAGCTCATTCACATTTGTACCTGAAAACATCAATTACTACCGTATTATCAGCTAGACCAGTCTGTTACAGAGTCAGGCCCTATCAGGGTGTGTTGCCTTGGTCCACCCAACCATTTATGACTCATTCCATTATGTTCTTCTCTATTTTATATATATATATATATATATATATATATATATATATATATATATATATATATATATATATATATATATATATAGCTACATTCTGTCTAAATATCTGTGCAACACCTATACAACATCTGCTGAGTGATACACTTAAACCCCAAATCTTTACATTTTATGTTGAGATTTCTAAGAAAAAAAGGGAAAGGAGAGGAGAGGAGAGGAGAGGAAAGGAAAGGAAAGGAACAAAGAAGATGAAGTGAAAAGGTGTGAGAAGGGAGGATGGAAAGAAGGAACGGAAAAAAAAGGAAGAGAAAGAAAGAATAGAAAGAAAGAAATAAAGAAAGGAAGGAAAGAAAAAAGGAAAGGGGAGAAAGGCAAGGCAAGGAAAGGAAAAGGGAAGAAAGAAAGTAAAGAAGAAAGGAAATAAATTGATAAAAAGAGAAGGAAGTAAGATAGGAATGGAAAGAGAAGTAAGGAAGGAAAGGAATGGATACAAAGAGAAGGAAGGAAGGAATGAAGGAAAGGAATGGATACAAAGAGAAGGAAGGAAGGAAAGGAATGGATAGAAAGAGAAGGAAGGAAGGAAGGAAAGGAATGGATAGAAAGAGAAGGAAGGAAGGAAAGAAAGAAGGAAGAAAAGGAATGGATAGAAAGGGGAGAAAGGAAAGAATGAAGGAAAGGAATGGATAGAAAGGGGAGAACGGAAAGAATGAATGAAAGGAATGGATAGAAAGGGAATAGATAGAAGGAAAGGGAAGGATGGAAAGAAGGAACGAAGAAAAGGAAGAGGAAGAGAGAAAGAAAGACTGATGTGCAGATTGGTGTCAGGCAGCCAGCACATGCTAGTAATAGGTCCTCCAAGGTACAGTATCTCACAAAAGTGAGTACACCCCTCATTTTTGTAAATATTTTATTCTATCTTTTCATGTGACAACACTGAAGAAATGACGCTTTGCTACAATGTAAAGTAGTGAGTGTACGGCTTGTATAACAGTGTAAATTTGCTGTCCCCTCAAAATAACTCAACACACAGCCATTAATGTTTAAACCGCTGGCAACAAAAGTGAGTACACCCCTAAGTGAAAATGTCCAAATTGGGCCCAAAGTGTCAATATTTTGTGTGGCCACCATTATTTTTCAGCACTGCCTTAACCCTCATGGGTATGGAGTTCACCAGAGCTTCACAGGTTGCCACTGGAGTCCTCTTCCCCTCCTCCATGATGACATCGCAGAGCTGGTGGATGTTAGAGAGCTTGTGCTTCTCCCAGTGTTGTATTTAGGTTTTGTGCTGCCCTAGGCCTGACTAAACTCATGTACCCCCCTAATTTAAATACGACTCACCCCTTCCTGCCGAGCCCACACCCCTTTCTGTTTAGACCCACTCTATCATCTGTAAACCACATCCCTTCCTGTTTAGGCTCATTTGGCACCTTTCAGGGGGGGGGGGAGGAACGGGTACCTGTTTTTGACAGGTACCCTTCCCCACTTCTGGAAGACTGTGCTGCCCCCTCTGAAGTTTGGCACCCTCCTTCTTCCTCCACTGGGCCATTCGCACATGCGCAGTAGGGAACCGGCCAGTTTCCCTTACCATGAATGATGGTGGCAAAACCCGAGAGCCAACCCGATCGGCTAAGGTGTCGACAACGGGGGATCCCTGGACAGGTAATTGTCCTAATATTAAAAGTCAGCATCTACAGTATTTGTAGTTGTTGAGCTTTAATGTTTTCATGGGAGGGGGGGGGGGAATCCCCTTTAATGAGTTTGCATTGATTTCAGCATTGATGGAGCACTTTATTGCAATATCATGATCTGCATATTAATGCACTTTCACTAAATGTGGACTGTTTAATGGGTTTGCATTGATTTTGTGCTCAAAATTTTTTTTGGAGGGGGGGGGGGGGGGCGCAAACAAAAAAATTCTGAAAAAAATACATCAGTTGCAGCCTCATTGTGCCCCATCAAACGCAGCCACTGTTCCATCAAATGCAGCCATTGTGCCCATCAAATGCAGCCATTGTGCCCATCAAATGCAGCCATTGTGCCCATCAAATGCAGCCATTGTGCCCATCAAATGCAGCCACTGTGCTCATCAATTGCAGCCACTGTGCCCCTTCAAACGCAGCCACTGTGCCCCATCAAACGCAGCCACTGTGCCCCATCAAACGCAGCCACTGTGCCCCATCAAACGCAGCCATTGTGCCATCAAACGCAGCCACTGTGCCCATCAATCGTAGCCACTGGGCCATCAAACGCAGTCACTGTGCCCATCAATTTTAGCCACTGTGCCATCAAACGCAGCCACTGTGCCCATCAATTGTAGCCACTGTGCCATGAAATGCAGCCACTGTGCCCATCAATTGTAGCCACTGTGCCTTATCAAACGCAGCCACTGTGCCCATCAAACGTAGCCACTGTGCCCCATCAAACGCAGCCACTGTGCCCCATCAAACGCAGCCACTGTGCCCTCAAACGCAGCCACTGTGCCCATCAATTGTAGCCACTGTGCCCATCAAACACAGCCACTGTGCCCATCAATTGTAGTCACTGTGCCCCACCAAATGCAGCCAGTGTGCCCCTTCAAACACAGCCATTGTACCCATCAAATGCTGCCACTGTGCTCATCAAATTCAGCCACTGTGCCTATCAAACACAGCCACTGTGCCCATCAATTGTAGCCACTGCAGCCACTGTGCCGTCGAATGCAGCCACTGTGCCCATCAAATATAGCCATTGTGCTATCAAATGCCACCACTGTACCCATCAAATGTTGCTACTGTGCCCATCAAATACTGCCACTGTGCCATTAAATTCTGCCACTGTGCCCATAACACGGATATCATTTATTCAATAATTATACCTGCTGTCCTGGGGGTTTCCCTCATGTGCCTCTCTTTCTCCTCCTCCTCCTCCTGATGTCACAGACAGACCCCGCCCCCCGGTGCCGAGGAGAAGATTCTGCCAGTCACTGACCGCTTATGGGGGCATGAGTCACACGCCCCCCCCCACCCTCTGCCAATCATGCCCATACACAGCGGCACCGCTACAGCAAGCCAGCTGCATGTGTGTGGGAGGCGGCCGCAGGAGCCAGGAATCAGGAAGAAGGGTGGGGGGTGCCTTCTCTCATGCAGGGGGTGGCTTTTTTTGCCGCCCCCACAAAGTGCCACCCTAGGCCTTTGTCGGCCTGGGCCAAAACACAGCCCTGCCTCCTCCACCATCCGTTTGAGGATGCCCCACAGATGCTCAATAGGGTTTAGGTCTGGAGACTTGCTTGGCCAGTCCATCACCTTTACCCTCAGCTTCTTTAGCAAGGCAGTAGTCATCTTGGAGGTGTGTTTGGATTCGTTATCATGTAGGAATACTACCCTGCGGCCCAGTATCCGAAGGGAGGGGATCATGCTCTGCTTCAGTATGTCACAGTACATGTTGCCATTCATGGTCCCCTCAATGAACTGTAGCTCCCCAGTGCCGGCAGCACTCATGCAGTCCCAGACCATGGCACTCCCACCACCATGCTTGACTGTAGGCAAGACACACTTATCTTTGTACTCCTCACCTGGTTGCCGCCACACACGCTTGACGCCATCTTAACCAAATACGTTTATCTTGGTCTCATCAGACCACAGGGCTGGGTTCCAGTAGTCCTTAGTCTGCTTGTCTTCAGCAAACTGTTTGCAGGCTTTCTTGTGCATCATCTTTAGAAGAGGCTTCCTTCTGGGACGACAGGCATGCAGACCAATTTGATGCAGCGTGCGGCGTATGGTCTGAGCACTGACAGGCTGACCCCCCCACCCCTTCAACCTCTGCAGCAATGCTGACAGCACTCATATGTCTATTCCCCAAAGACAACCTCTGGATATGACGCTGAGCACATGCACTCAACTTCTTTGGTTGACCATGACGAGGCCTGTTCTGAGTAGATCCTGTCCTGTTAAACCACTGTATGGTCTTGGCCACCGTGCTGCAGCTCAGTTTCAGGGTCTTGGCAATCTTCTTATAGCCTAGGCCATCTCTATGTAGAGGAGTAACAATTCTTTTTTTTCAGATCCTCCTCAGAGAGTTCTTTGCCATGAGGTGCCATGTTGAACTTCCAGTGACCAGTATGAGAGAGTGAGAGTGATAACACCAAATTTAAAGCGGAGCTCCACACAATTTTAACACATTAGACCTATACAATTAACTTTGTCATAATGTAAAAACTGAACATTTTTTTTTTTTTTGCCACTGTACCTTAGTTGTGATTATAATCTTCTGTACTTTCTGTATGTGTAGTCTTCGGATATGGGCGTGGATATTGCGGCTATTTCTTCATTTCCTTAGAGCTGCACTGCCTCCTGGGAGCTTGTGTCATTGTTCCCAAGAGTCAGTGCGGCGGCCTGGCTCAGTTCCGTTGCCATCACAATGGGGCGGGACTTCTGACGATGCCGCCTGTTGCGATGAAAACCTGAGCTGTTGACGGCGCTTCTAATGAAAGTTATTGCGCATGCGCAAATTCGGAGATACAACGCGCAGTGCATGCTGGTCGATCAGCGGCACTGTATCCCTCCTGTGGGCTTCACATGCCCACAGGCAAGATGAGAACCAACTATAAGAAGATTTAAAAGTGAATTTTTAAAGAAAAACGGACATCTTAAACACAAAAAAACGGGAACAAGTGCGTTATAATTTTACATAACATCATCTATGTCATTGTACCAAAAAAAAAAAAAATGTTTTAGGCAGTGGAGCCCCGCTTTAACACACCTGCTCCCCATTTAAACCTGAGACCTTGTAACACTAATGAGTCACATGACACCGGGGAGGGAAAGTGGCTAATTGGCCCAATTTGGACAATTTCATTTAGGGGTGTACTCACTTTTGTTGCCAGCGGTTTAGACATTAATGGCTGTGTGTTGAGTTATTTTGAGGGGACAGCAAATGTACACTGTTATACAAGCTGTACACTCACTACTTTACATTGTAGCAAAGTGTCATTTCTTCAGTGTTGTCACATGAAAAGATAGAATAAAATATTTACAAAAATATGAGGGGTGTACTCACTTTTGTGAGATACTGCATATGAAAACATATGAGAAATCCAAAGATATCAAGTGATGATGAAGTTCCCATGAGCTGGGAATGGAAGGAATGGGAGAGAAAACAGGTGGGACAATGCCCAAGCCCAGAAGAAGAATATTTTCTATTTAAATAGCCAGAGCTCATCGTTTTCATGACCTCCTGTTATCTTCCAAACCCCATTGCACGCAGTATGGTGCAAAATCAGCATTATGTAAAATGCATTATGTAATATAATGCTATGATTTCATATCTTTTATATGTAAACCCTGATGTGTATGGTGATACAGTACAAAGATTCAGAACAATTACCTTTTAAGAAAAAATATATCTGCTGATTTCCTTCAGCCTCCTTCAGCCACCTCCTTTCTATGGCATTAGCTGCACGCCATTACTGTGGACTGTCTTTTTGATGGTGACAGTGGTGGACAGCGGACCGTGCCTGAGTTGTCAGCATGATTGCTTTAAGTCTGCACCAAATGTGACAACGCAGGAACGCAATCAAGAAACAATTATCATTCTCCAACTGGAAGTGCATAAAGACCTTCATGGAAGGACCACAAAGTCTTAATTATTTTTATCAAAGTTGCAAATTTCTAAATATTGAAAATAAATTTTGAAATGACATAAAAAATGTAAAAGTCAGGGGCGGACTGACAACTCATGGAGCCCCCGGGCAATAGGAGATTATGGGGCCCCCAGGCAATCAGAGATTATGGGGCCACATAGTATACACACACACACACACAGTATAATATCACACACACAGTACACACAGACATGTTTCTATTGGCTGAGAAGGTACTGGAGAGGTGGGGCAACTATAATCTTGGGTTTTACTAAGGCTGGCAACCCTGATGGGGCCCCCTAGTGGCATGGGGCCCTCGGGCAGTGCCCGAGTAGCCCAATGGTCAGTCCGCCCTGGGTAAAAGTGTATTTCTGGGTGATGAATCTAGACAAACTCACCTGACTGGACGTCAAGAGCAGCCTTTTAACCACCTCAGGTCTCATGCCTTTATACTCCTTATGGACCAGGGTCGTTTTTACATTTCCACTAAGGACCTGTTTATTCAACAATAGCTTTGTCATTACTTCAGATAACAAAGTAATACATTTATTATATATATAAAAAAAAATATATATATAACATTATTTTGTATGTAATCTACAGACATATATACACAAAACAAAAAAAATAACGAAATAAATATTTTTCTATTGTGACCCATGTTAGACTTTTTTAGGCCCCTTTCACACTGGGGCGGTGCGGGCATCGTGTTAGCAGCGGTATGTGGCCGCTAGCGGCCGAAAAAAGGGTTAAAACCGCCTGCAAAGCACTGCTGCATTGCCACTTCATACAAACAGGAGACCATCACCTACCAACATGGCTTTGGAGCATGCCAGGAAACATGGCTTTGGAGGATGCCCACACCAGGAGAACATGCAAACTCCATGCAGATAGCTTCCTGGCCCAGGTTTCAAACCAAGTGAGGCAAGTGCCAACCACTAACCTACTGTTCTCCCTATAATGACTGTATATACTGACAGTATTATCTGAAACTTGGTTTTTAAATGTTTTGACAGGGGCGCGGTTTCAGTGCTTGCCATAGGCACCATTTTCTATATACGCCTCTGCAAGCATGAGACTGCAGGCTTGGCCAGCTTATATCAGGTTTGGTCTCCACCCAGAGTCTGGCCCCAATCAATCACCTTGCCGGTGGACAGACAGACATACATTGAGAATGTCACAGCCAAAACCAGGATGTTGGAACCAGCAGCTATGACGGAGCAGGATCACATTCGATCCTGACTGCAACGTGTGTGGACATACCTTTATTGCAGTGTTTCTCAAATCCAGTCCTCAGGCCCCCCCAACAGGTCATGTTTTCAGGATTTCCCTCAGATGAAACGGCTGTGGTAATTGCTAAGGCAGTGAAACTGATCAAATCACCTGTGAAAAATAATGGAAAACCTGAAAACATGACCTGAGGACTGGATTTGAGAAATACTGCTTTATTGGCAGAGGTGGACCTCAAGTTAAGAGTGTGGGTGCTACAGTGGAGAAGAGATTCAGGCCTGGAGTGTGTGAGTAAGGCCCCTTTCACATGGGACGGATCAGTAATGATCCGCCCCCGTGATGATCCGCTTGCTCAGCGGGGATCAGTGGCGGAATTATCAGGGTCGCAACAGTCGCAAGTGCGACTGGGCCCTGTAATTCTCTGCCACTTCAGGGGGCCCACCGGCAGCCCGCCCGCCGCCCTCGCCTGCCGCCCGAGGGGCCCACCTGACTGTCCGGCCGGGGGTGTGCGTGTGTGGTGTTATTCATTGTCGCTTGTCATGCCGTGGTGAGGGGGGGGGGGGGGCTTCCTTCACCAGCGTGAGAGAAGTGCTCCGTTGGCTCCGCCCCCGCCTATCCAGAGCGACTGTAAGGGAGGCGGGGCGAACACAAAAAAAACAGCCAATTCAGTGAAGGCGGGGGAGGGAGCTCTCTGAAGCAAGGCTTTCCTGGAGGAGCGGAGGCACGCTTCGTGGAGGAACTTTGTGTCACTCTGCAGTATGCAGGATTCTGAGGAGGGGGAATCGATCATCATCGGTTGATTGGCGGTAAGTCGCCATCCCCCCTCCAGATTGTGCCAGCCCACCACCACCCCTCCAGTGCCAGTAGCCCACCACCCCCCCCAGACTGTTCCACCCCATCCCCCCCAGACTGTTCCACCCCATCCCCCCCCCCCCAGACTGTTCCACCCCATCCCCCCAGACTGTTCCACCCCATCCCCCCCAGACTGTTCCACCCCATCCCCCCCCAGACTGTTCCACCCCATCCCCCTCCAGACTGTTCCACCCATCCCCCCCCAGACTGTTCCACCCCATCCCCCCCCCCCAGACTGTTCCACCCCATCCCCCTCCAGACTGTTCCACCCCATCCCCCCCAGACTGTTCCACCCCATCCCCCCCCAGACTGTTCCACCCCATCCCCCCAGGCTGTTCCACCCCATCCCCCCCAGACTGTTCCACCCCCACCCCCCCCCAGACTGTTCCACCCCATCCCCCTCCAGACTGTTCCACCCATCCCCCTCCAGACTGTTCCACCCCCACCCCACCCCCCCCAGACTGTTCCACCCCATCCCCCCCCCCCCCCAGACTGTTCCACCCCATCCCCCTCCAGACTGTTCCACCCCATCCCCCCCCCCCCAGACTGTTCCACCCCACCCCCCCCCCAGACTGTTCCACCCCATCCCCCCCAGGCTGTTCCACCCCATCCCCCCAGACTGTTCCACCCCATCCCCCCCAGACTGTTCCACCCCATCCCCCTCCAGACTGTTCCACCCCATCCCCCTCCAGACTGTGCCACCACCTCCCTCCAGTGCCACCACCACCCCTCCAGTGCCACCACCCCCTCTCCAGTGCCACCAGCCCACCACCCCCTCCAGTGCCACCACCACCCCTCCAGACTGTGCCACCCGCCCTCCAGTGCCATCACCACCCCTCCAGACTGTTCCACCACCCCCCTCCAGACTGTTCCACCACTTCCCCTCCAGACTGCCACCACCGCCCCTCCAGACTGTGCCACCCCCCCTCCAGTGCCCCCACCACCCCCCCCTCCAGTGCCACCACCATCCCCCTCCAGTGCCACCACCATCCCCTTCCAGTGCCACCACCCCCACCTCCCTCCAGTGCCACCACCCCCCCTCCAGACTGTGCCACCACCACCCCTCGAGTGCTACTAGCCCACCACCCCCCTTCAGTGCTACCGCCACCCCCCTCCAGTGCCACCACCCTTCCAATGCCACCACCCGCCCTCCAGTGCCACCAGCCCACCACCACCCCTCCAGACTGTGCCACCACCACCACCCCTCCAGACTGTGCCACCACCTCCCTCCAGTGCCACCACCTCCCTCCAGTGCCATCCCTCCCTCCAATGCCACCATCCCCCCTCCAGTGCCACCACCCCCCCCTCCAGTACCACCAGCCCAACACCACCCCTCCAGACTGTGCCACCACCCCCCGGACTGTGCCATCACCCCTCCAGTGCCACCACCACCCCCCTCTAGTGCCTCACCACCCCTCCAGACTGTGCCACCAGCCCCCTCTAGTGCCACTAGCGTACCACCCCCCTCCAGTGCCACCACCACCCCTCCAGACTGTGCCACCACCACCCCCCTCTAGTGCCTCACCACCCCTCCAGACTGTGCCACCAGCCCCTCTAGTGCCACCACACACCCCTCGAGTGCCACTAGCGTACCACCCCCCCTCCAGTGCCACCACCCCCCCTCCAGACTGCCACCACCCACCCTCCAGTGCCACCCCTCCCTCCAATGCCACCATCCCCCCTCCAGTGCCACTACCCCCCCGGACTGTGCCAGTGCCACCACCACCCCCCCTCTAGTGCCTTCACCACCCCTCCAGACTGTGCCACCAGCCCCCTCTAGTGCCACCACCACCCCTCCAGACTGTGCCACCACCCCTCCAGTGCCATCACCCGCCCTCCAGTGCCACCAGCCCTCCACCCCCCCTCCAGTGCCACCCCCCCTCCAGACTGTGCCACCACCACCACCCCTCCAGACTGTGCCATCACCACCACCCCTCCAGCCTGTGCCACCACCACCACCCCTCCAGACTGCCACCACTGCCCTCCAGTGCCACCCCTCCCTCCAATGCCACCATCCCCCCTCCAGTGCCACCACCCCCCCTCCAGTACCACCAGCCCACCACCCCCCCTACAGACTGCCAACACCACCCCTCCAGACTGTGCCACCACCCCCCGGACTGTGCCATCACCCCTCCAGTGCCACCACCACCCCCCCCCTCTAGTGCCTCCACCACCCCTCCAGACTGTGCCACCAGCCCCCTCTAGTGCCACCACCACCCCTCGAGTGCCACCACCCACCCCTCCAGACTGTGCCACCACCCCTCCCAGACCCCTCCAGACTGTGCCGCCACCACCACCACCCCTCCAGACTGCCACCACCACCACCCCTCCAGACTGTGCCACCACCCCTCCAGACTGCCGCCACCCCTCCCTCCAATGCCACCATCCCCCCCCCCTCCAGACTGTGCCACCACCACCCCCCCTCCAGACTGTGCCACCACCACCCCCCCTCCAGACTGTGCCACCACCACCACTCCTCCAGACTGTGCCACCACCACCACTCCTCCAGACTGTGCCACCACCACCACTCCTCCAGACTGTGCCACCACCACCCCCCCTCCAGACTGTTCCACCACCCCCCTCCAGACTGTTCCACCACCGCCCTCCAGTGCCACCCCTCCCTCCAATGCCACCATCCCCCCTCCAGTGCCACCAGCCCACCACCCTCCCTCCAGACTGCCACCACCCCTCCAGACTGTGCCACCACCACCACCCCTCCAGACTGTGCCACCACCACCCCTCCAGACTGCCGCCACCCCTCCCTCCAATGCCACCATCCCCCCTCCAGACTGTGCCACCACCACCCACCTCCAGCACCACTGCCACCCCCCCTCCAGTACCACCGCCACCCCCTCTCCAGTACCACCACCATGTCACCCACCTCCAGTACCACCGCCACCCCTCTCCAGGACCACCATGCCTCTCCAGTACCATCGCCACCCTCCTCCAGTACCACCACCCACCCTCCAGTACCACCGCCACCCACCTCTGGTACCACCGCCACCCCTCTCCAGGACCGCCACCCCCCTTCAGTACCACCACCGCCACCCACCTCCAGTACCACCGCCACCCCTCTCCAGGACCACCATCCCCCTCCAGTACCACCGCCACCCCTCTCCAGGACCACTATCCCCCTCCAGTACCACCACCGCCACCCACCTCCAGTGCCACCACCAGCCCCCCTCCAGTACCACCACCACCACCCACCTCCAGTACCACCACCTCCAGTACCACTGCCACCCCTCTCCAGGACCACCATCCCCCTCCAGTACCACCACCGCCACCCACCTCCAGGACCACCACCCCTCTCCAGGACCACCATCCCCCTCCAGTACCACCGCCACCCCCCTCCAGTACCACCACTGCACTGGTGACACAGGTTTCACTCGGGACACAGGCTGCACAGAAATGTTTTACTTTGTTCTACAGTGGAAAAAAATATAGTATCAAAATCATGCTTTTCGGGGGGGGGGGGCCCTTCCTGATTTCTTGCATCGGGGCCCTGAGGTTTCTAGTTACGCCTCTGGCGGGGATCGCTCCGTTGACCCCGCTGAGCCGGCGGCGGACAGGGTGGTCCCAGCACACTGTGCAGGGACCGCCCTGTCAGCTCTCCACTCTCCTCTATGGGGGATCGGATTGAACACGGACCGTCTGTCCGTGTTCATCCGATCCGCTCTGCAGACGGATAGAAAAATAGGATTTTCCTCCGTCTGCAGAATCGGAGAATAGCGGAGGCGGACGATAGCGGGTGTCTGCGGATGTTTATCCGCAGACACCCGCTATCCCATAGGGATGCATGTATGTCCGTATTTCATCCGCAAACGGATGGATGAAATACAAACATACTGTCCGCATGTGTGAAAGGGGCCTAATAATACAGCAGAGTTTCTTTCCTTCATAGGTGTGTGCATGCCATATCCCAGGAAGCAGGGAGGAGCTCTTGGCGGGAGCGTGCCATGAATTGGGGCTGCCTACTAAATCAGACTTGAAAACCACACACGAAAAGCCAGTAGGTGGAAAAGGTAAAGGAGGTAGGTTGCCCATGTTACCTGGCTAAACCATTTTCTTTCTATGTAGTTATAGGTGTAGAGATCCAAACACCTTAACCACTTCAGCCCCGGAGGATTTGGCTGCTGAATGACCAGGCCATTTTTTTTTTATTTGGCACGGCTTTGCTTTAACTGACAATTGCGCGGTCGTGCCACGCTGTACCCAAACAAAATTGACGTCCTTTTTTTCCCACAAATAGAGCTTTCTTTTGGTGGTATTTGATCATCTCTGCAGTTTTTATTTTTTGTGCTATAAGAAAAAACAACAATTTTGAAAAAAAAAAACGCAATATTTTGTACATTTTGCTATAATAAATATCCCCATTTTCTTTTTTTTGTTTACAAACGGTTTTTATTAAAGGTTATTGAAACATATACAATAAAAAAGGTCAATCGGTACAAAAGTAATCAGAGAGAATAGCATACAATGTAACAACAATAAATCCTTGATACTCTGATATGACATAGAGTGGTATGCTAATCCCAACAGAGAGAACTCATAGAAAAATTCCGCTGAAACCTTGTACCTCATTGAGTGAAAATAGAAGAAAAATCAAACAAAGTAAAGAAAGAAGTAAGAAAAGAAAAGAAAAAACTAAAAAGAAAACCAAAATGCTACCACAAGTGAATGTCATCAAAAACCTTCATATACCCTGTCATTAAACACTGTGCTCAGCCGGACTGTCAGGCCTTGGGGTTATCCATTGCAGAGAAGTCCAAACGGACCATTTTACGATCAAAAATCTGCATGGAGTCTTGCAAAGTGTGGTGTAATCGCTCCATGAGCTTAATCGACTCCATGCGCTGCAAAACTTGTTCCCAAGGAACCCCCGGGGACCTCCAGTGCAACGCCACAGTCCAATGAACTGCATTGACTAGTGTATGGGCTAATTTCTGAGCCGGGGGAGTTAGTCCCGGGATGTCAGCAAATAAAAGGCCAATCCGGCACGTGATTTCAATATTAGAGCCCGTAACCTGGAATAATTTATCAGCGACCCGTTGCCAAATGGGCTGCAGTACCCCACAGCCCCAAAATATATGGGAGAAGGAGCCCGGCTCCGGACATCCACGAAAGCAGCTCCCCGGGACCAGTGGGCAAAATCTATGTAGCCTGGCAGGGGTATAGTACCATCTAGTGTGCAGTTTTAATGCAGTTTCCCTGACCGCCAACGATTTCGTGCATTTACGCATGTTTGAAATCGCATCTTCCCATTCCTCCGGGGTCATTTCGAAGCCGACCTCCCTCTCCCAACCTAGCATAGCCTGTGATTTAGCCTGTAGCTGTACCTCTCCAAGAGAGCGGTACAACCAGGAGATATTTCCCCGATCCCTAGATGAGAACTTACAGATCTTTTCAAAATCATTAGGAGGGGGAAGCCCCCACTTCAAGTAATGAGTGGCGTAGAAATGCCGAACCTGCAGGTATTTATAAAAATCTTCTCTGGGCAACCCGAACTGCTCCTGGAGAGAAGCAAAGGTACAAAACGGCTGTTCTTGGGAAAGGGCCTCAAGGGTAACCAGGTCTTTCTGAGACCAACCCTCAAAGCTCTCCGGTGCCGAAAAAGCCGGCGGGAATCTAGGGTCCCCCAAAAAAGAGGCCAGGCCGGGGCAGGGTGGGCACAGGGCATATCGCTTTTTGTATAAAGACCAGAGTTGAAGGGATTGTGCTACCACTCCATTCAAAGTGGCTAATTGTTTGGGGCGAACCCCATCCAACCACAGAAGGCCCGGGAGGTAGAAAGGGTGCACCGAGGATCTCTCAAATTGAAGCCATGAGACCGTACCCGGGGGATAATGCCACTGCGCCAGCTGCACCAGCCTGGCCGCGAGGTAATATAACCATAGATGAGGGAGCCCCAGACCCCCACGGACCGCTGGCCTGAAAAGTAGCGTCTTGTGCAGTCTAGGTTTTTTGTTTTGCCAAACGAACCGATTGATCTCTTTCTGTATACCGTCAATCGTGTTCCGGGAGACATATAGAGGCAGTGCTCTAAAAAAAAATAAAAGCTTCGGGAGGATAGTCATTTTGATAGCCTGGATTCTTCCCATAAAGGATATCCGATAACTATCCCAAGATCGCAATAATTGTGTGACCTGGGCAAAGGCTTTGGGATAATTTGCATAATACATTTTAGGTAAGGAAGCAGCCAACTTGATACCCAAATAGGGCAACGAGTCGCAGCACAATGTAAAACCAAAGCTCGCCTGTATACCTGCAAGAGTGGCATTGGGAATGTTAATAGGAAGGGCCGCACACTTAGCAAGATTGACGCCCAGACCAGACATGCCATGGAATGAATTCAACAGGGGGATCAGATTCGGCAGCGAGACCACAGGGTCTGATAAAAATAATAGTACATCGTCTGCATACATACTCAGTGTGAAAACCCGATCCCCCTTAGAATATCCCTTGATATCCGGGTGTAGACATATCGCCCTGGCAAGCGGCTCCACCGCCAGGGCAAATAGCAGGGGGGAGAGGGGGCAACCCTGCCTAGTCCCCCTGCCAAGCGGAAAATAGTCAGAGGAACATCCCGGGAGTTTAATTCGGGTGCAGGGGCGATGGTACAGAGCCCTAAAGCCGTGCACAAAAGCCCCCCCGAACCCGAACCTAGACAGGACAGATTCCAGATAAGGCCAGGTGACGCTATCAAACGCCTTATGGATATCTAAGCTTAGCAGTAGCACCTTTTTGGAGAATAAATTGGCGTCCTGAATAATATTAGTGGTAAGACGGATATTGTCTGTAAGTTGGCGAGAAGGGATAAATCCGGTCTGGTCTGGGGATATCAGAGTGGGGATAATATTAGAAAGTCTATTTGCCAATAGGCGGCCAAATATTTTCAAATCATTATTAATAACCGAAATTGGTCTATAATTTTGGGGGAGGGAGTGGTCTTTGTTCGGTTTGGGGATCAAGGACATGTTCGCGAGAAGCATGTCCTCGGGGAAAGTGTGGCCTGTTAAAACAAAATTAAACAATTTCGCCAAATAGGGAAGTAGTTGGGGTGAAAATTTTTTATAATATATAGAGGTAAAACCATCTGGACCAGGGGCCCTAGAGGGTTTCAGTGATGAAATGATTGTCTGGAGTTCCTCTGTACTGCAAGGGGCATTCAAAGCTAGAGTTTGCTCCTCAGTCAGGGAGGGGAGGGGAGGGCCATCAAGCCAATCTTTAACAGCTAGACCCGGCATGGGGGTCGGGGCTGCCAACAAGTCCTGGTAAAATTTAGAAAACAGTCCCAAAACCTCTGCCGGATGAGATACCAATTCTCCCCCTGCGTTCCTGAGTTTGTAAGTGTGTGGCGGTCTCATAGTAGCATTCAACTTCCTGGCGAACATCGCAGAAGCCGAGTTACTGTGCAATAAAAATTTAGCCCTTGACCACCTCAACGCCTTCTCCGTCTGCCCAGAGAGAAGAGTGTCTAGTTCCGCTCTTTTAGTCAGGATCTGTGCGAATATGTCAGGGGAATGGGAGTGGCCATGAGTGTGATATAGTTTCGCTAATTCTTCAGTAAGTCTGGAGATGTCATGTAGTCTCTGTTTCTTCTGCGTGGCCGCTATAGTGATCAAACGACCCCTGAGAACCGCCTTATGAGCGGCCCAAAGGGTGGAGGGGGAGATGTCCTCAACGTCATTTAAAGTAAAATATTCCTTTATGTGCTCTGCAATCTCCGCCACCAGGGCCGGATCCGAAAGCATGGAATCATTAATGCGCCACGAGGCCTGGGATGGGGCTATACCTATATGTGCTACCGAGAACGACACTGACTGATGGTCCGACCAGGGGCACGGGATAATACAAGCCTTAGATGAATTAGCTAACAGTACCGGAGTGCTAAATATATAATCCAGTCTGGAATAGCTGTCGTGAGGATGGGAATAAAACGTATAGTCTCTGGCACCCACATTATGGGCGCGCCATGTGTCGAGTAGTTGATGGGAACCGAGCAGACGGACAAGGGATCTCGGAAAGGCATTAGCAGTACTCACCACCCGGCTTCTATCCAGCTTAGAATGTGCCACCAAGTTGAAGTCACCACCTAACAGTAGATGGGGGGAAAGGTATCTGTCCAAAATCTGGAAAAAAGAAATAAAAAAAGAAGCCTGCGAGGTATTAGGAGCATAAACATTAGCCAAAGTAATCTCCTTACCATTCAACAAACCCTGCAGGATGATAAATCTACTATGGGGATCTTTATAGACGTGTTTAACCTCCAACCTAACTGAGTTTCTAATAAATATAGCCACCCCCTTAGATTTCGAGCTAAAAGTGGTGAAATAATGTTGCCTGTAATGTCGGTCAAAGAAACGAGGGTGATTAGTTTCAGAGAAATGCGTTTCTTGTAGAAACAATATATCCCCCCCCCATATGTCTATAATACCGGAATGCTTTCCTACGCTTATGAGGAGCATTGAAGCCCTCTACATTATGGGAGATTATTTTAAGACCCATGACAGGAGGAAGGAGAACGCTATTAATAGGCACAATAACAGTATTCTAAAGTACATTTCTGGATGGCAGGGCACCCAAAACCAATCTGAAGATAAAATCACAAGTGGTAAAAGAAAAGACAATAAACTAAAAAAACATTTGAAAAGAAAAAAGAAAAACCAAGCATTAGTGAAACACCATGGCTTCGGGGGTATACCAAAGACAAAACCAAACTCGTGGATACCCCCGATAAAAATAACATCAGTCATCAGTCAAGTGGACTCTTAAAGTCCAATGCTCTATTCCGTAGGCACTGTCAAGCTAAAATGCAGTGCGATTCCAGAACCCAGGATCCAAAATCCGGAACCCGAATCTTGATGGCAGCAAAGACCGGGTTCACCAGGCGCTAAATAGAAAGAGCAGGGGGACACCTAAGCGCGAGCAGTGAGAGTAGTTCTGGTGAAAAAGGCGCCAACCATTCATCAGAAAAATAAAACAAGGGTGATTGAAGCATATATCAAAACGGGAATGCGAAAAAAAAAGGAAAACTAAAAATATTCATGAAAACCAGGGAAAACCGGTAGCATAGCTGGTAACTCAACAAAAATTCTCAGAAGAGGGAGCTCACTCATCCAGACGATCTTCAAAGGTGATCACATTTGCAAGTCTCGGAGCTCTTGACGCTGTCGTCTGCGATCTCGCTGTGGAGACGGGGTAGCCCAAATGGGCGAAGGACGAGGGGTAGAAGGAAGCCTCTGAGGTTGCTCTGGAGCCAGCAGGCCGAGTTTGACAAGTAACTCCTTGCCGCCCTGCAAAGTGGTGACCGTATGGGTTGTTCCATTGTGAGGGACTTGCAACTTGAAAGGAAACCCCCAGCGGTACCTGATTCTCGCCGTTTGCAGAGCCGCTGTGACCTCTTTAAGATTCCTCCTCTTTTCCAAAGTTGCTGGGGACAGGTCCGGGAAGATTTGAATTCTCACTCCATCTAGCTGAATATTAGGGGTGTTGCGGGATGCACGCAGAATTTCCTCCTTGATGAGAAAGTCCTTAAGGCATAATACAATGTCTCTAGGCGGCTTATCCTCAGGGGGTTTGGGCCTCAAAGCCCTGTGAATCCTGTCACAGGCAAATGCGGTTTCCGGGGAGTCCGGTAAAAGTGACATAAAAAGCCTCTTCATGTAAGGAAGCAGATCCGCTATCTGTTCCGGAACCCCTCTCACCCTGAGGTTGTTCCGCCTGTTTCTGTTGTCCAAATCTTCGAGATTGGCCTGCAGCTGAGTAACAGAATCTGAGATGGAGTCATAATCTCTGCGTAGATCCGAGTATGCAAGGTGCAGTTCATCATGTTTGGCTTCCAATAAATCCGTCCTCCCTCCCAGCGCTGCCAACTCCTGTGTCAGAGTGTTAGTAGATTTATGAAGTTCCACTTGGAACTTATTAGCCAGCTTTTCATACATGGCAGAGAGGCTAGCATCTAGCTCTGCCTTGGTGAGGTGTACAGCGTACTCACTGGATGGTGCGGTGGACGCCGGAGGGAGACTTGGGCCTGGCGTGACTGCCGAAGCTTGCGGAGGCTGGGCGCCATTTTGCGACATCCCGCTCTGTTCCCTCGTCCGGAGAAGGTAAGTAGTCAGGGACTTCTGAGTAGTTTTCCCACGGTGAGATTTACGTGTCGGCATGCACCTCTGATTCCCCAAGGGGTGTAGGCTGTAACCGATCGAAAATGCAGGCTGAAATCCCCTCGGGGAGTGATAGATCTCTCACAGGTTCACGGAGCTCTCACTCCATGCGTCCTCTCCTCACCGCGCCGCGCATGCGCCCCCCATTTTCTTTTTTAAAAGTCAAATTTTTTTCTCAGTTTAAGTTGATATGTATTCTTCTACATATTTTGGTAATAAAAATCGCAATAAGCATATATTGATTGGTTTGCACAAAAGTTATAGCTATAAATAGGGCATTGATTTATAGCATTATTTATTTTTTTACTAGTAATGGTGGCGATCTGCGATTTTTATCATAACTGCGACATTATGGCGGACACATCGGACAATTTTGATACATTTTTGGAACCATTGGCATTTTTTACAGCGATCAGTGATATAAAAATGCACTTATTACTGTAAAAATGTCACTGGCAGTGAAGGGGTTAACACTAGGGGGCGATCAAGGGGTTAACTGTGTTCCCTGCTTGTATTCTAACTGAAGGGGGAGGGGACTTGCTAGGGGAAGAGATAGATCGGTGTTTCTAGTTTGTAGGAACACACGATCTGTCTCTTCTCCCCTTAGAGAACCGGGATCTCTACGTTTACACACAGAGATCCTGGTTCTCTCCGTGTCATGAGCGATCGCGGGAGCCCGGCGGTCATCGCAAACCATCAGGTACTCGCATCGGCTCTGGGAGTGAGCAGCGGGCGCGCACGCACTGCCACCCCTAGTGGCCACAAAAAGAAGCGACGTAACATGACGCTGATTCGTGCATGCGAGCCATTTTGTCGCAGTACAACTGCGGCGGCTGGTCGGCAAGTGGTTAAATGGTAAGTACACAGTACATTATTCTACCAGCAAACTGCTTAAGGACAGCACCAATGAGGACCACGATCGGTGACTCTGGATGTCTCAGTGAGAGTTTGGATCCTTTTATTATACACAGGAATGTGTTGCTGGCAGTCGGCGGTTATGTGATTGGCAGCATCGCATAGCACTAAAATACTACTGCCGATCTTCACAATTATTAGAAAAAGCTGGATAGCACGTCAGACAAAACGTTCCAGCCCATCAAACCCAAAACTCGAACCCCAGATTGGACTATTGCTGCTTTATAGGATGCCTTGTGGAGATTTCTTTAAAGTGGAACTCTAGTAAGAGTGGAAAATGCTGCAGTTGTGCGGATCCAATAATTGTCTAAAAGCTGAATCAGTGGACACACCTCATGCAGGGTGAGATTCTACAGCGGGGTGTGCCGCTCTCCTGTACTGGACGTTCTCATGCCTGCAGCTTTCTAGACAGTCACACACTATTATCAGTTCTAGATCGTAGATTAATCATTATTGCAGTCATTTTATTTCTTTGCATTCCTGAGATTTTTTTTTTTTTTTTATTTAGCCTTGAGACAAAAAGTATATCTTGAGATGGATTTAGGTCAGAGCTAAGGGTGACCTTAACCCCTTCGCACCTAAGGGTTAAACAAATCTAAATGCCTGAGCACAATTTTGCAACTTTGACACGTGTTAGTAAAACTGTAGATATCGTTATGGACTCATACAATATAACTTGTTTTTTTTTTCCCAGTACAAATTGGGCTTTCATTTGGTGGTAAATGATAATGGATATCTCCTGTTTTTTTGTTTTTTTTTTATTATCAAAGGAAAACTGGCCCTAAATAGTAAACAAAATATATATTTATAAAAAATTTTTTTAATATAATTTATATATATATATATATATATATATATATATATATATATATATATATATATATATATATATATATATTCCTGAGATTTTTTTTTTATATAATTTTTTATATCATTTTTATATTTCATTTAACCGGTTCCCGGGCCGGCGCACGCCGATGTACGTCGGCAGAATGGCACGGGCAGGCATATTGGTGTACAGGTGCATCCAATCTTCAATGCCGCCCTGCCATCACAAGCGCGCCGGCGGCGGCACGCTCACGTGCCGGTCGAGACCCCTGTGAGTCCGGTCACGGGTCCCGTGGACTCGATCGCCGCAGGCATACCCGCGATCGTCTCACGGGGCGGCGGAATGGAGGAAATGCCGTGTAAACAGCATTTCCTCATTCTGCCTAGCAACTAGTGACGCTGATCTCTGCTCCATGTGATTGGAGCAGAGATCAGTGTTCACTAAATGAAAGCCCAGCCCCCCCACAGTTAGTAATACACCCCTAGGAACACTTAACCCCTACACTGCCACCCACTGGTTAACCCCTTCACTGCCAGTGTCATTTACACAGGAATCACTGCATTTATATAGCAGTGATTACTGTATAAATGACAATGGTCCCAAAAATGTGTCAAAAATGTCCGATGTGTCCGCCGCAATGTCGCAGTCACAATAAAAATAGCTGATCGCCGCCACTACTAGTAAAAAAATAAAATAATAAAAAATGATTAATAAAAATGCCATAAAACTATCCCTATTTTGTAAACGCTATAACTTTTGCGCAAACCATTAAATAATCGCTTATTGCGATTTTTTTTTTTACCAAAAATATGTAGAAGAATATGTATCGGCCTAAAATGAGGGAAAAAAAAATTTTTATATATATTTTTGGGGGATATTTATTATAACAACAAGTAAAAAATAATGCGTTTTTTTCAAAATTGACGCTCTATTTTTGTTTATAGCGCAAAAAATAAAAACGCAGGGGTGATCAAATACCACCAAAAGAAAGCTATATTTGTGGGAAAAAAAAGGACGTCAATTTTGTTTGGGAGCCACGTCGCATGACCGCGCAATTGTCAGTTAAAGCGACGCAGTGCCGAATCGCAAAAAGTGGTCTGGTCTTTGACCAGCAAAATGGTCCGGTCTGTAAGTGGTTAATATATTTAATATTTATTTTGTAAAAATATATTTTTTTAATTTTTATATTTAACCACTTGCCGACCAGCCACCGTCATTATACTGCGGCAGGTCAGCACGATCCCCCGAGCAGCTCGCCCCCATTACTAGTTTAAACTAAAACTTTTGCAAAAACCAATCAATATACGCTTATTGCGATTTTTTTTTTACCAAAAATATGTAGAAGAATACATATCGGCCTAAACTATGGAAAAAATGTGTTTATTTTTTTGGGGATATTTTTTATAGCAAAAAGTACAAAATATTGAGTTTTTTCAAAATTGTCAGTCTTTTTTTGTTTATAGCACAAAAAATAAAAACTGCAGAGGTGATCAAATACCACCAAAAGAAAGCTCTATTTATGGGGGGAAAAGGACATAAATTTTGTTTGGGTACAACGTGGCACGACCAAGCAATTGTCAGTTAAAGCAACGCAGTGCCGAATCGCAAAAAATGGCCTGGTCATTCAGCAGCCAAATCTTCCGGGGCTAGATTTATAGGGAATAGTGATGGCCGAACGGTTCGCCCGGCGGTCGTTTCGCGGCGAATTTCCGACTTTCGCCGTCCGCGGGTTCGAACGCCTTTTTCCGTCGTTCGCCCCGGCGGACTTACGTGTTTAATGTATACAAGAACTTTAACCTTTCGTGACACGTTTATCATGTGTTACAGGACAACCAATTGAGACATGACAGCTCATGGACACTTGGACATTCCCCCTAACCTATAAATACACCCGATCCGGTGGCCATTTTACATTCTTTCTTCTGTCACTGTAGGGAAAGGATCCTGTGTGGAGTAGGGACAGAGAAAACGCTAGCTATTTGGTACACAAAAGTTCTTTTCAGGACTGGTATAGGTGTTAGGTCAGCAGCCTGAGTTTCTTTTGTCAGTTTAGATAAAGGGACAGAGCGCTGTATGCTGCTATTTTAGGGACAGCTCAGCCAGATTAGTCTTTCTTCATCATCATCATCATCATCATCATTAGCTGTTACTATCAGGTCCACAAAAGAGCTGTTCCAGCTAATCGTTCCAGCCTACTCTTTTTTGCCAATTTGTATAGGGACAGGCAGGAAGCAGTGTGTCAGGCAGTGAGGATAATTTTAAAGACTTGCTGTTACTATTAGTTCCACAAAGGTTCTTTTCAGGACTGGTATCAGTGGTACGGTAATAGGCTTGTACACGTATAATATTCTTTCTTCCAAATATAGAAAGAATATTATACTTGACTGCTGCCCTTCTGCTGCAGTCTGCTAATCATTCACAACTCACTTGTTCCACAAAGCTCTTTATCAGGACTGGTAACTTGGTCTGTCTAGGGTGCTACGGTACATAGGCTTGGGTGCGGTACAGTCTGCTGTTCTGTAAGGACCGCTATCGGTCCACAATAGATAGGGTTGCCGTGCACTACTGCTGACCGCTGCCCTATACTGCAGCAGTCCTTCAGCGGTATAGGGACTGACGCACAGTCTGCTAAACACTAATACACAACCTGCTTGGTCCACAAAAGTTCTTATAAGGACTGGTAACTTGGTATAGGGTGCTACGGTACATAGGCCTGAGTGCGTTACAGTCTGCTGTTCTGTAAGGACCGCTATCGGTCCACAATACATAGGGTTGCCGTGCACTACTGCTGACCGCTGCCCTATACTGCAGCAGTCCTTCATTGGTATAGGGACTGACGTACAGTCTGCTAATCACTAACACACAACCTGCTTGGTCCACAAAAGTTCTTATAAGGACTGGTAACTTGGTATAGGGTGCTACGGTACATAGGCCTGAGTGCAGTACAGTCTGCTGTTCTGTAAGGACCGCTATCGGTCCACAATACATAGGGTTGCCGTGCACTACTGCTGACCGCTGCCCTATACTGCAGCAGTCCTTCAGCGGTATAGGGACTGACGCACAGTCTGCTAAACACTAATACACAACCTGCTTGGTCCACAAAAGTTCTTATAAGGACTGGTAACTTGGTATAGGGTGCTACGGTACATAGGCCTGAGTGCAGTACAGTCTGCTGTTCTGTAAGGACCGCTATCGGTCCACAATACATAGGGTTGCCGTGCACTACTGCTGACCGCTGCCCTATACTGCAGCAGTCCTTCATTGGTATAGGGACTGACGTACAGTCTGCTAATCACTAACACACAACCTGCTTGGTCCACAAAAGTTCTTATAAGGACTGGTAACTTGGTATAGGGTGCTACGGTACATAGGCCTGAGTGCGTTACAGTCTGCTGTTCTGTAAGGACCGCTATCGGTCCACAATACATAGGGTTGCCGTGCACTACTGCTGACCGCTGCCCTATACTGCAGCAGTCCTTCATTGGTATAGGGACTGACGTACAGTCTGCTAATCACTAACACACAACCTGCTTGGTCCACAAAAGTTCTTATAAGGACTGGTAACTTGGTATAGGGTGCTACGGTACATAGGCCTGAGTGCGTTACAGTCTGCTGTTCTGTAAGGACCGCTATCGGTCCACAATACATAGGGTTGCCGTGCACTACTGCTGACCGCTGCCCTATACTGCAGCAGTCCTTCAGCGGTATAGGGACTGACGCACAGTCTGCTAAACACTAACACACAACCTGCTTGGTCCACAAAAGTTCTTATAAGGACTGGTAACTTGGTATAGGGTGCTACGGTACATAGGCCTGAGTGCGTTACAGTCTGCTGTTCTGTAAGGACCGCTATCGGTCCACAATACATAGGGTTGCCGTGCACTACTGCTGACCGCTGCCCTATACTGCAGCAGTCCTTCATTGGTATAGGGACTGACGTACAGTCTGCTAATCACTAACACACAACCTGCTTGGTCCACAAAAGTTCTTATAAGGACTGGTAACTTGGTATAGGGTGCTACGGTACATAGGCCTGAGTGCGTTACAGTCTGCTGTTCTGTAAGGACCGCTATCGGTCCACAATACATAGGGTTGCCGTGCACTACTGCTGACCGCTGCCCTATACTGCAGCAGTCCTTCAGCGGTATAGGGACTGACGCACAGTCTGCTAAACACTAACACACAACCTGCTTGGTCCACAAAAGTTCTTATAAGGACTGGTAACTTGGTATAGGGTGCTACGGTACATAGGCCTGAGTGCAGTACAGTCTGCTGTTCTGTAAGGACCGCTATCGGTCCACAATACATAGGGTTGCCGTGCACTACTGCTGACCGCTGCCCTATACTGCAGCAGTCCTTCATTGGTATAGGGACTGACGTACAGTCTGCTAATCACTAACACACAACCTGCTTGGTCCACAAAAGTTTTTATAAGGACTGGTAACTTGGTATAGGGTGCTACGGTACATAGGCCTGAGTGCAGTACAGTCTGCTGTTCTGTAAGGACCGCTATCGGTCCACAATACATAGGGTTGCCGTGCACTACTGCTGACCGCTGCCCTATACTGCAGCAGTCCTTCATTGGTATAGGGACTGACGTACAGTCTGCTAATCACTAACACACAACCTGCTTGGTCCACAAAAGTTCTTATAAGGACTGGTAACTTGGTATAGGGTGCTACGGTACATAGGCCTGAGTGCAGTACAGTCTGCTGTTCTGTAAGGACCGCTATCGGTCCACAATACATAGGGTTGACGTGCACTACTGCTGACCGCTGCCCTATACTGCAGCAGTCCTTCAGCGGTATAGGGACTAAGAGTTTTGTCACAGGGTGATTTAAAAAATGACAGGCAGAGGAAGAGGCAGGCCCTTCCGCAGGGGTGGTAGGGGTAGGGCAGGAGCAACAGCCTTGAGCCAAAGTGGGAAGTTGCAGAAGGTGCGTTCAATTACTTTAAAGGACGCACCAGACTTGGTTGAGTGGCTCACTCAGCCTTATTCTTCTGCACCCTCCTCATCCTCTCGATCTGCACCCTCTTCTTCACTCTCTGCTATGTGCACCCCCAAAGACACTACCACCAACAACACCACCACCACCACATACCTTCCGCTTGAGTGCAAATGGGGGCCTTCATGCTCCAGTGTTTTAATAGGGACCCCCGTATAAAAAGCATGAGGGTCAAGGACCAGTACTGGGTGGCAACGTACTTAGATCCCCGGTACAAACACAAAATGGCGGAAATGTTACCGCCGTCGCAGAGGGCTGTCAGAATGCAGCACTTCCAGGCCTTGCTTCGAGAAATGCTGCATTCTGCTTTTGCGTGCGCTGGCAGAGGAGCAATTCCCACTCCCAGAGAAGGATTTGCGGGTACCAATCCAACAGCGCCTGCAAGAAGAGGCCGGTTTGAAGATGTGTTGGTGACTTCGGATATGAGGTCATTCTTTCAGCCGACCCATCGACAGGTGTCATCCGGATCCAGCATCAGGGAACGCCTAGACCGTCAGGTGTCCGACTACATTGGGTTAACGGCCGATGTGGACGCTCTGAGGAGTGATGAACCCCTAGACTACTGGGTGGGCAGGCTTGACCTCTGGCCAGAGCTTGCCCAATTTGCAATCGAACTGTTGGCTTGCCCCTCATCCAGTGTCCTGTCCGAAAGGACGTTCAGCGCAGCAGGGGGGATTGTGACCGATAAGCGTACTCGCCTAGCTCACGACAGTGTTAACTACCTCACATTTCTAAAAATGAATGAGGCATGGATCTCGGAGGAATTCAACACATGTGATCAGTAGACCATGTATATGTCTATAAACAATTTTTGGAATCAAGCACACAGACCTTCTTAATTCATTTGGCTCACTTCCCTGACCCAAAAAAGCACACCGTACTATATGCCCCTACCCTCCTCTTTGAAGAGGTTGAGCGGTGTCATATTTCTACTGGGGCTGCTTATTATGAGGGGTTCCCACCATCCCTGTGCTGTGCTGACTTCCTCCTGGGTGTTCTTATTATGAGGGGCTCCCACCATCCCTGTGCTGTGCTGACTTCCTCCTGGGGGTTCTTATTATGAGGGGCTCCCACCATCCCTGTGCTGTGCTGACTTCCTCCTGGGGGTTCTTATTATGAGGGGATCACACCATCCCTGTGCTGTGCTGACTTCCTCCTGGGGCTGCTTACGGTGCTGCTGTCAGCGCTGTATGTCACGGAGCTGCTGTCAGCGCTGTATGTCACGGAGCTGCTGTCAGCGCTGTATGTCACGGAGCTGCTGTCAGCGCTGTATGTCACGGAGCTGCTGTCAGCGCTGTATGTCACGGAGCTGCTGTCAGCGCTGTATGTCACGGAGCTGCTGTCAGCGCTGTATGTCACGGAGCTGCTGTCAGCGCTGTATGTCACGGAGCTGCTGTCAGCGCTGTATGTCACGGAGCTGCTGTCAGCGCTGTATGTCACGGTGCTGCTGTCAGCGCTGTATGTCACGGAGCTGCTGTCAGCGCTGTATGTCACGGAGCTGCTGTCAGTGCTGTATGTCACGGAGCTGCTGTCAGCGCTGTATGTCACGGAGCTGCTGTCAGCGCTGTATGTCACGGAGCTGCTGTCAGCGCTGTATGTCACGGTGCTGCTGTCAGCGCTGTATGTCACGGAGCTGCTGTCAGCGCTGTATGTCACGGAGCTGCTGTCAGTGCTGTATGTCACGGAGCTGCTGTCAGCGCTGTATGTCACGGAGCTGCTGTCAGCGCTGTATGTCACGGAGCTGCTGTCAGCGCTGTATGTCACGGTGCTGCTGTCAGCGCTGTATGTCACGGAGCTGCTGTCAGCGCTGTATGTCACGGAGCTGCTGTCAGCGCTGTATGTCACGGAGCTGCTGTCAGCGCTGTATGTCACGGAGCTGCTGTCAGCGCTGTATGTCACGGAGCTGCTGTCAGCGCTGTATGTCACGGTGCTGATGTCAGTGCTCTGTATTACGGTGCTGCTGTCAGTGCTCTGTATCTCCTGCACCCTCTTGTTTGCCTACCCTGGTCCCTGACCTTCCCTCTCCTCCATTGCCTTCATTAGCTCCATAGTCCTGAATTGTCAGAACAATTTCCCAAATAAAAAAAAAATGCTTGTAGTTATCGATCCCAAATTCACCTCATACATGTATTATGCTATTGTCCAGGTGGTGGGACTACGTGCTACCCCCTAATAATTACCCCGTGGCCGCAAATTCGACCTAAAGGTTTGCGAAATTCGCCTCCCATTGAAGTCAATGGAGCCCGCGGCGAACGGTCGTTTTCGCGAACGTTTGTGTCCGTTCGCGTTTCGCGTTCGCGAAACGTCCCGTCGGAAGTTCGTCCATCACTAATAGGGAATAGATTTATGTCATTTTTATTATTATTATCATTATTATTACTTTACTAGTAATGGCAGTGATCTGCAATTTTTATCAGGACTGCGAAATTTGCAGCGGACACATTGGACACTTTTGACACTATTTTGAGACCATTGACATTTATACAGCGATCAGAGCTAAAAATAGCCACTGATTACTGTCTAAATGTCACTGGTAGGGAAGGGGTTAACACTAAGGGGCGATCAAGGGGTTAACCGTGTTCCCTCAGCATGTTCTAACTGTAGGGGACTGACTAGGGGAGGAGACCGATCGGTGTTCGTACTTAGTATAAACACACAATCGGTCTCCTCTCCCCTAAGAGAACTGGGATTTGTGTATTTACACACACACATCCCCATTCTCGCTCTGTCATGAGTAAACGCAGATGCCCAGTAGTCATTGGGCCTGCCAGGCACACGCATCAGCTCCAGGGACACAAGCAGGTGCCTCCGGTGGCACCCGCATGCCAGCTGTGACATCTTAAAGGAGCGACGTGCACCTACGGCGATTTGCACAGCCATGCAGACCTGCCGCAGTATAACTAAGGCGGCTAGTCGGATAGCGGTTAAAGTGTTACTAAACAGATGGCACGTGACACTGACAGGTGGCACTGATGACAAATGGCACTGATACGTGGCACTGATGACAGATGGCACTAATACGTGGCACTGACAACAGGTGGCACTGGGGGCAGGTGGCACTGGGGGCAGGTGGCACTGGGGTGGAGGGCACTGGGGTGGAGGGCACTGGGGGCAGGTAGCACTGGGGCGGATGGCACTGGGGCGGATGGCACTGCTGGGGGAGGATGGCACTGCTGGGGGAGGATGGCACTGCTGGGGGAGGAGACTACCATTACCAGAAATTGGACCACCGGCCGAAGAAGAGGATACCAAGGTTATGGCAGCTAACTCCTTCCATAACAGCGATATTACTCTTCAAAGTTAGGACGTATATCATCATGCGGCGGTTCCGGAAGTGGTTAATGGGGGATTCCAGATTCTGATAGGCTACCCCCCACACAGCCACAAACACCAGTCCAGGGTTGTGGGGAAGAGGCCGTTGTTCTCATCAAGATGGGGGCAAGAGGTGCTTTGGGGGGGCGAGCCCTGCCTCCATCAAAGCACCCCCCCCCCCCATGTTGAGGACATGTGGTCTAGTATGGTTCGGGGCCTATCCTACCGGGCTGCATGCTCAGATAAAGGTCTGGTATGAATTTAGGGTGGACTTCACCATTTTTATCTATTTTTTACATGGAGTTCCCCTTAAAATCCATACAGACCCTTAGGCCTGCCCACGCATTATTATTTTTTTTGGGTGGGGGGCAAGAGCAGAGGGGATACCAGTAAGTGAACACTTCTGGAAGTGTCAGATGCTGAAGATTTTCCAAACGGAAACATTTCTGCAATACAGTGAAGATAGGAAGGATGGACAGTGAAAGAGGTAAGTGTGAACTTTCTTTCCGGTAGTACCCTTTGTTTTTTAAATGTATTTCGATGGACTGGGTCACTTTAAGTGCCCGTTCACACAGGGGCGACGCGACTTGCAGCGCGTCTCACAGACGCGACCTGCACACGACTTCAGCGGCGACTTGCAAAATGACTTCTGTATAGAAGTCAATGCAAGTCGCCTGAAGTCGCCCCGAAAATACTACAGGAACCTTTTTCTAAGTCGGAGCGACTTGAGTCGCTCCTATTAGAACGGTTCCATAGTACAGAACGGAGCACGACTTGTCAGGCGGCTAAGTCGCCTGACAAGTCGCGGTAGTGTGAACGTAGCCTGTTGCCTGGTGTTGCATTTTGTATTTTTCCAGGATCAGTAGTACATGGTAGTCTACAAATCCTCTTTATAGTGCAATTAGTAAAATTCTCTAAGGCTCACGGTGCAGTTTAGATAAACAGCCGAAAGCCTTTGAAGTTTTTCCTTCTACAAGTCAGTACATGGAAATAGAAATGGAAACAACGTTGCTCTGTTGGCACAAGGAGTCTGAAGCTCTATAACAACAAATATTTTTATCCTCTATTATTAAGCTAATTAATCTCCTTTTAATGTACATGATTTGTTCTGCCCCCCCAAGTAGTGCCTCCATGGACCTGGAGCCGGTTCAAAAAAAATCTTTTCAGGTCTTTGTGAAATGCCAGCAGTGTTTTCTCTGCGTCGGGGTGACTCGGTAACCCGTACACGTTTATTCGGCCGCTTGCTCACCGAGCTGCTAGAATCGCCCAATAAACTGCTTTTCAGGGCTCTCATTACTTACATGACCCCGTTCTCAGCAGTCACCGTGTAATACAAATATCCACTGAGCAGCAACAAATAACCTGCCGTCAAGTGTCTTTGCTGTGCCATTGTATAACGGTCATCCAAAGTCTGTCGCCTGGGCAAGACACAGAAAGGGTAAGAATCCAGCAAGTCCCTGGAGGTCTTATTCTTCGAGATTTCAAAGAAACGGAAGTGTATTTTCAGTGAAACCAGATTCTAAACTTTTATTGTAAAGTTCCTGGTTTTTTTTTTTTATATATAATTCTTGCATTTTTATTTTTTTATTTTTTCTGTGTCTTATTGTTTTGTTTTGTTTTTTATATATATATTTGTTATATATCTGTGCCTGATTGTCATGAAGGTATATCAGATAAATTATTTATAAGCATTGTATATTTTCCTTGCAGTTACTGTATTTACCGTACTTATTGGCGTATAACACGCACATTCATTTTAAGAGGGAAGTTTCTGGAAAAAAAACATCAATTTTAAATAAATAAAAGAAAAGAGATTCCCCTAAACGGACTTTAAAGGCAACTAATATATATTGAAAATGTACTAGTTTAATACCGTAATAGAATTTTTTTTATTTAAAGGTTAAACATCATTAAAAAAGAAGCCTAATCATGTTTAACCTTTAAATAAAAAAAATTCTATTACGGTATTATACTAGTACATTTTCAATATATATTAGTTGCCTTTAAAGTTCATTTAGGGGAATCTCCTTTCTTTTATTGATCGAAATTTTGGATGTGGCACTAAATATAGCACTGTTTCTGCCATTTGCTCTTCTCTTTTCCCAAATTTTAAATAAAGGAACTTTTAAGCAAAATAAGGGTCAGTGCCCATCTGCAGCCTCACCATTGCCATCAATGCAGCCTGGTTAATGCCCAACTGCAGCCTCACCATTGCCATCAATGCAGCAGCCTCACCATTGCCATCAATGCAGCAGCCTCACCATTGCCATCAATGCAGCAGCCTCACCACTGCCTTCAATTCAATAGCCTCACCTTTTCCTTCAATGCAGCAACCTCACCACTGCCTTCAATGCAAAAGCCTCACCACTGCCTTCAGTGCAGCAACCTCACCATTGCCATCATTACAGCAGCCTCACCACTGCCATCAATGCAGCAGCCTCCCCATTGCCTTCAATGCAAAAACCTTACCACTGCCTTCAATGCAGCAGCCTCACCATTGCCTTCAATGCAAAAACCTTACCACTGCCTTCAATGCAGCAGCCTCACCATTGCCATCTGTGCAGCCTGATCAATGCCTTATCTGCAGCCTAGAGAGGACAGGGAGGGGGGCGGGATGAGCATTGACAGATTACATGCAATCAGAATCTCCTATGATAGAGCAGTGGTCCAATGGCGGCCCAGGAGACGGGACTTCCTATTACAGAGGCCGCCAAGTAAACAGGAGATTTTCACTGTATGTAATCTGATGGCGCTCGTGCAACCCCCCGTCCCTTCCGAGGCAGCTAAAATTGCAGTATTGGCATATAACATACACACGCTATTTTCACCCGAAAAGCGTGAAAAGTGCGTATATATACACAGTATATTGTCCTACTAGAATAAAGTCTGCATGCCATCTGGATTGCTCCTTCTGAAAATGCTGGTTGCCTGAGGCCGCGTACACACGCGCGGACTGTTCGCCCAACTTTGTCCGTCCAACAGTTTCGGCAAACAGTCCGCTCAAAATTAGCATGGACGGACATGGCCACACACGACGAACGAACAGTTTGCTGAAACCGTGCGCGATGACGTGAACGGCACGTACGACGGGACGAAAAATACGACGTCCTATACACTGCATTATAGCTTTCGGCGTGAAAATCCTTTCTGAGCATGCGCGCAACTTTGTTTGACGAACAAGCCTACACACGGGCGGACTGTTCGCTCAAACAAGGTTTCAGCGGACAGTTTTTCGGAATTTCCGAAAAACCTTGTCCGTCCAACTGTCCGCTGAAACTGTCCGCTGAAAGCCCACACACGAGCGGACTGTCCGCCCAAACACTGTTCAGCGGACAAAGTTGGGCGAACAGTCCGCCCGTGTGTACGCGGCCTGACTGATATGATGACCCCCTCCCACCCCCCCCCCCCCCTTCCTTAAATCCCAACTCCAACTCAGCCACCCCCAATACCAGCAGGTTTCTTAATTTCCAAAAAATGATGGCAAAAAAAAAAATAGATCACCCTGGTGTGATCTCCACCACCACCATTTGGCCTGGATGTGCAGAGCATGCAGATACCTTCTCCATCTATCATCTATTGGGCAGGCCCTATAAGATTTGGTGTCCATTCTAAAGCTCCTGTCTTACCATTTACTGAGCCCACTACTCTCCACCCCTAGTATATTTGAGAAATGATTCCTTCCATCACTGCCCCAGTTGTCCTCAGGCAGCCCCAGCAGTGGGAGGATGGGGGCCACTGGAACCCCCCCCCCCCCGCATCTCTCTGAAGGACCAGTGGGATGGCCTTGACACTCTCCTTTTAAAGTGATGTTAAATTGTGGTTGTATATACCTTTCCAGCGCACATTATGTCATTTTTTTTTGTATCCATACATGGAACTCCTGAGGAAGAAGGTGACTTTGAAACACGTTTGGTGCTCTACCTTCTGATCAATATGTGATCTCAAGATTATCGTACTGGTATGTGCTAACATTGTTAGCTCTATGCACACTATTTTATATTGCTTTTTAGTGCTTTTGTATCAATAAAATTTAACTTTTTATGTTATACTATATGTGTTCTCCTTACACGTAGCCCATAATAGCCCTCCTTAGAGTATATAGAGGGTATTCTTCAACTCTTCAATGTTCTCAGGGATGATGGCTACACACCAGCACCATTCTCTACTGTTCTCTAAAAAAAGGGGGCATTTTGGGGGTGTTTGTACTGTCCTGACATTTATATTTGATAAGTTTTATAACAGAAAGTATGGGATTTTTTTTTTCAAAATGTATGGTCTTTTTTTCCTTGATATAGTAAAGTATAAAAAAGGAGTGGTTAATAAATACCGCCAAAAGAGAGATCTATCTGTCTCCAAAAGTGATATAAAATTTATTAAGGTACAGTGTTGCATGACTGAGTAACTGTCAGTCAAACCCTCACAGCACATAACACTGAAAAATTGCCTGGTAATAAAGGGATATTACAGACTCAGAAAGTTAAAAGAAAAAAAAAATTCCCAGTACAAGATAAAAAAAAATAAAAAAAACTTACGCTGCAATATTTGCCCTATCCCTGTAGGGGTCACAGGGGAATGCTACAGACTGCTAAACCATGCCTTTTCACCGCTGGAAGAAGAACTTTTTTTTAATGAATGGGGATGCTTCAAGAGGACTGGCGGGGGAGGGGGTGCTGCGTTTTGGTTTTAAAGTGAATTTAAACGTATCATTTTATGTTATAATTAACTGATCTGTGCATTGGTTTTGCACACTGCAGCCCTGATTCTACTCTTTTTGGATCCCCTGCCAGCACTATGAGATCAGAGTTCAGGAGTCGGGCAAAAATCTGATGTTTTACTTTGCACTTATAACAGGTCATTAACTCAAAATGTTAAATCCAAGAGGTCTGTGTGGCAATCAAGCAAACACTATTTTGTAAAAATGTCAGACGCGTGTATGTATCTCTTATGACAGATTTCTTTTACTGTACCTAGGCACAGACCTATGGGGGCCAATATGTAGAAATAGTACTGCTCATACCTATCACATGAACTGTTAAGTGGGGTGATTCACCTCTGTCAAATAGAAAGAGAAGAGAAATGTTTAGAGGTTTTAAGCCAGCCTTTCTCAACCTTTTTCCTCCAGAGGAACCCCTAAAATTATTTTTAGGTCTCAAAGAGCCCCTGCTTAAAACAATTTATCTCTATCAGTAGGAAGATTGCTCCTTTTATTGGAGGTCAGTGGGAGGAATGCTCCTTACATTGGAGGTCAGTGTGAAGAATGCTCCCTTAATTTGAGGTCGGTGGGAAGAATGCCCCTTACACTGGAGGTCAGTGTGAAGAATGCAACCTTCATTGGAGGTCAGTAGAACGCACCCTTCATTGGAGGTCGGTGGGAAGAATGCACCCTTCATTGGAGGTCAGTGGGAAGAATGCTCCCTTCATTGGAGGTCAGTGGGAAGCATGCACCCTTCATTGGAGGTCAGTGGGAAGCATGCACCCTTCATTGGAGGTCAGTGGGAAGCATGCACCCTTCATTGGAGGTCAGTGGGAAGCATGCACCCTTCATTGGAGGTCAGTGGGAAGAATGCACCCTTCATTGGAGGTTAGTGGGAAGAACGCACCCTTCATTGGAGGTCAGTGGGAAGCATGCACCCTTCATTGGAGGTCAGTGGGAAGCATGCACCCTTCATTGGAGGTCAGTGGGAAGCATGCACCCTTCATTGGAGGTCAGTGGGAAGAATGCACCCTTCATTGGAGGTCAGTGGGAAGCATGCACCCTTCATTGGAGGTCAGTGGGAAGAATGCACCCTTCATTGGAGGTCAGTGGGAAGCATGCACCCTTCATTGGAGGTCAGTGGGAAGAATGCACCCTTCATTGGAGGTTAGTGGGAAGAACGCACCCTTCATTAGAGGTCAGTGGGAAGAAAGCACCCTTCATTGGAGGTCAGTGTGAAGAAAGCTCCCTTCATTGGAGGTCAATGGGAAGAATACAAACCTTACAGTGGTTGTCAAAATGTTGTCCATAGACAATAGACAGCTAAAAAGATCATTGGTGTCATGCGGCTGGCTCTGCCAAGTGGCATTGACCACAGAGAGTCAAAACTCAAGAAACGCCTAGAAACCTCTAAAAGGAACCCAAGGGTTCCACAGAACCCTGCGTGAAAATGGTTCTTTCAACCCCATTACCACATGCTATACATTTTTTTAAATGAATTTAAGTTACTATTCTCAGTTCTGCATTCTAGAACATTTTGAAATAAACTTAACTTGTTGTTTTTGCAAATGATGAAATAAATGACGCACCTTGCTGCAATAATACAGGAATTTTTGTTTTCCCCTAGAAGTCAGAGAACACTCAGGTTAATTATAGCAGTTAAGCAAGAAGTATATAAACCAACACAAGAATTTTGCAATTCTATTATTTAAAAGAAAAGTGAAATGATTTTTAGACAATTGAATTTTACTTTTGTTTAAGTTTACAAGTTTAAAAACAGATAATATTGTACAACGTGAATATTTATTGTATTATAGGTTTAGAATCTAAATGTGCCTATTCTTTTTTTTTTTTCAGATACAATTTTCCAACTTTTGGGAAAACAGCAATGCACATTGTGTGAATTGTCTATGTCCATCCAAAATCTTCCAATGTCCAATTTTCCTCCTTGCTTCAAATTCAGCAATGTGTGTAACCTCATCTCCCCTGCTAATCAGGTCTATAATAATGACAAGTCTTGCTACTTACAACACACAAGTTGTAGGACCCAATGAGACCCAGGGATATTTGTCCACACACTTATGACGTAAACCCCCAACACTCAAAAGACATTTATTGATAGTGGTAGCCCGTCATCCCATACCCCTGGTTTGGGAAAACCACTCTGTAAACAAAGTATTTACTAGAAAGCAGCTTAATGGCATGTTATTTGTATTGAACTTGCGTAGTTCTGTTTTGATTCCACATGTGGCTCCCATAGAACCCATCTGAGGGTTTTTTATTCTTTTCCTCAAGCTCATCTTCTAACCACACACAACCGGGGAATAAAGTAAAAGCGGAGGCCAACACCATAGTAATCCCAACATGAAAGCACCAATCATCGTTACACGGAACAGACACAGATGGAAGATGTTATAGGAGATGCCAACATAAAAAGACGTTTCCCCTCCATCCAGATGTTTTGTGGAAGATTTACAAACACGCAGTGATGATAAGGAGCCAGTGGCTGGTAGGATGTTATCTAACTGAAATTAAATAATAGTGAGTAAGACAGAAGTAAAGCCACATACTCAAAGACAGATGGAGGAAGAAAATCATTTTTAAAGCAGAAGGCTGACGTTCTTCTGAAAATGCTAATTTCCTGGCTGCAATACTATACAAGTCACTAACCATTAACAAGCATGCTGAGCGGGAAATCCACAATGAGGTCAGAACTTTAGGTAAGTGACTCAGAAAGTGGTGAAGTCTACTGTACAGGTTAGTTGAAAAGTGTAACATTTGTAACTAGCAGCAGCGTTGTAAACCTACCGTGCGTGTTCCTTCAGCTTACTGTTAAGCCGGCCATAGAGGAATCCCTGGCCGATTCAGCAGGAACTGGCCGAGATTCAAACCATGTAGGGGCAGGCTAAATGTACCCAAGTTGATCAATCGGTCAACTTGGATACAACCAGGCTGCTGGATTTTATTTGCGACTATCGCTAGTGGCTGTTATAGTGTTCATGTGTTCGCCTAGCAGGGATGGATCCCCCCTCTAACTATGTTGATGAAGGAATCGAGCCATGGTTGCAGGAAAGAAGGAAATTAGCTACGTCTTTGGCCAGAAAAATCTATCAAATAAGCAGCCCACCTGAAGTAGCTTGCTTATCAGAGGCTGATAACCTCTGATCATTTTCAAGGCAGTGGCTTGGTGTTGTAGTCCTACAACAGGAAGTGATGTTACTGGCAGGATCTCTAGATCCCAAATTTCTAACAGATTCTCTATTTGCTCATCAACTTGGGGCCGAGCGGCCGCATATTTTTGTGCATTACTGTAAATACAGCTGTGCCGAAAACGCACACCCTGCACGCTACTGGCACAGTTACAGGTGGCTAATGGAAAGCTCTCTATTTGCGATTGGGAGCTTTCCAATCATGTGATCGTGGTGATAGCCAATCACAGCGGTCACATGATCATAAACCCTGCCCCGCCTTTCCAACATCCTAAACCCATCAAAGGGCCAAAAGGCGCCGGCTCCAAGGGGTTAAAAAAAACTGTATATGGTGATACATAATGCCAAGCATACATAGAAAAAAAAGTTTTTGGGTTTACATACATACCCATGCAGAAAGAAGGGGAGGAGTTCCTGCTCTGGCTCATTTATGTGTATAACTTTTAGTTTTAGCTATTGAGCTCTGTATACAACATGATTTTTTAAAGGTATTGATCAAGGTATGAAAAGGAGCATAAAGCTCTAGCTGCTGACTCATGAAATGTTGAAATCGAAATAAAAATATTTTTGTAAGTTTATTTATTTGTCCTGATCATGATAAATAAATAAAGGAAATGTGTACAGAACTAATACACATTATCTTTAAGGACCAATTCAAGCCTCCTCTCTCACTCCCCCAGTTCTTTTCCTCCCCCTGATGTCATTCACCCTGCCTCCCACCAGACCATATTTTTTAATATTCTTAGCTTTTTTCCCAGTTGTCTTCTTGGTGGTTATGTGAGGGGTCCTCTTCTCCAGAACTGGGTGGTCCTCAATGATGTCTCAGTGTCATCATGACCAAAATTGACCTTTTTGACCACGACCATAAACGCTACATTTGGAGAGGAGTCAACAAGGCCTATGATAAAAGGTAGACCATTCCTACTGTGAAACACGGAGGTGGATCGCTGATGTTTTGGGGATGTGTGAGCTACAAAGGCACAGGAAATCTGGTCAAAATTGATGGCAAGATGAATGTTATCAAAAAATCCTGGAGGAACATTTGCATTCATCAGCCAGGAAGCTGCGCATGGGACGTACTTGGACATTCCAACATGACAATGATCCAAAACACAAGGCCAAGTCGTCCTGTCATTGGCTACAGCAGAATAAAGTGAAGGTTCTGGAGTGGCCATCTCAGTCTCCTGACCTCAATATCATTGAGCCTCTCTGGGGAGGTCTCAAGTGTGCCGTTCATGCAAGACAGCCCAAGAATTTACAGGAACTGGAGGCTTTTTACCAAGAGGAATGGGCAGCTTTACCATCTGACAAGATGAAGAGCCTCATCCACAAATACCACAAAAGACTTCAAGCTCTCATTGATGTTAAAGGGGGCAATACATGGTATTAAGAACTGGGGTATGTAAACTTTTGATCAGGGTAATTTGGGTAGTTTCTGTTGCCATTATGGATTTAAAAAGAGTAAACACAGTTGATTGATAATAAGTGGCTTCAGCCAAACACTAACCTTGAGTGAAAGAAAAGTTTTTGTGTTATCATTTATATTATCTGAAAAATGGGCAAGAAATTATAAATTCTGCCAGGATATGTAAACATATGAGCACAACTGTACATGTGGGCAGGGCTGGTGCAGGGATTTTTGACACCCTAATGCCGCGTACACACGAGCGGATTGTATGTCGTACTTAGTCCGTCATACAATCCGACGGACAGTCCGTCGCACTTTCCACTGAACGGACTTGACCACACACGGATACCCAAACAGTCCGACGAAAGCTTGCGCGATGACGTGTACAGCACGTACGACGGGACTAGAAATAGGAAGTCCAAGACACAGCAAAGCACCCTTCCGCCGTGTAAATCCTTTCTGGGCATGCGTCATTCTTAGTCCATCCAACTAGCCTACTGACGACCGTATTGTTCGCTGAAACCAAAGTATGACAGACAGAATTTCTAAAAAAACGAAATTCTTAGTACTCCAGACTGCACGCTGAAAAAGTCCGCTGAAGCCCACACACGAGCGGATTGTCCGCTGAAATGTGTTTCGACGGACTAAGTACGCCATACAGTCTGCCCGTGTGTACGCGGCATAAGTGAAACCTCATTTTGTCTTCCTCATTGGCTCCACCCCTGACTCCACCTCCTTGGCCCTGCTCATGTGACAGAAGGCGCAGGATAGACAGGAAGCATTGGCTCTTCTTCCTCTAGCGCTGGCTCGAGTGCTGCGCTGCGCCTATAATTACACTACCAGTCTGACGGAGTAGCTGCCTAAAACTGAGTTAGTTACATGCTGCAGCCTGCAGATGCAGAGGGAAACCAGCGGCCGATCGCCCCTAGGCAGCAGTGCACCCTAGGCGGCTGCCTAGTTTGCCTAGTAGTAGCACTGGCCCTGCATGGTGGCAGTCGGCAGTGTGGTGGTGCAGTAACCTAAAAGTGCCAATCTAATAAGACAACTTCTGGATGTATGACCTAAAGAAAACCCCAGCAGAGATGTAAAGAGGGCCCAGGACCGCAATCCAGCTCTGGCCTCTCTCAGTTTAGTGGCGTCATCATCCTGACATTTCAGCTCATTTACACAGCATGAGGTCATTCCATCAATAGTTCATGCCATTTTATTTCAGTTTTTTCCATTAGGCTCTTGCACATTGCAGAACTTTTCCTAAGACTTTTCCGGTGACAGCTGTAAACAAATGTTATCTTATCTTGGTTTAAATACTACAACCTTATTATGAAAGTCAAGCCAGCAGTTTCCTCAGCGCAAGACTCGCCAATTAATCAGGTTTAGTAGTAATGTTTTTTTCCAGACACAGACCCAGTTATATGCTTGTGTGCAATACATTCCAATGATCTCATTAACCTTGAACTTCTATGACGCTCCGGAAAGATACCTTGCGGGCACGCTCCTGAGTCCAGCATTTGCATCCATAGACACGAAAGCAGGACTCGGCCCCGCCCCCAGGTCATTGGATTTGATTGACAGCAGCAGAGGCCAATGGCTGTGCTGTTATCAATCTATCCAATCAAGAGCTGGGACCCCGTGGAGAGAAGGACAGCACGTCCCCGTCGAGGAGATGAAGGGGCTCAGGTGAGTAAAACAGGGGGGCTGGTGACTGCGTGGTGTTATTTCACCTTACTGTATACGATGAAGTAAGGTGAAAAAACACAAGGGTCTACAACTCCTTTGACAACCTGGCAGTTGCTTCTACCTCCAGGGGTCCGCATATCATCGTGAGGGGCTTCTACCATCCCTGCTGTTTTTTTAATTTTATTAATGGAAAATGTAACAGGATATACTGGAACACACAAAGCTGGGCAGGAACACCCAAAACCCCCAGGTGGCCAGGAACAGAGATGGGAATTGTGGCGGGGAGGGCTCACTGTTGTTACATATAGTTATATACCGTATGTAACTATGGTACAGGCAGGACCAATCACAGCCCATTTGTACCATATGATTAGCTGTGACCAATCACATCTAATCACAACAACAGGCATAGCTCCCAACAGTCCCTGATTTCGAGGGACTGTCCCTGATTTGGAGCAAAGTCCCTCTGTCCCTCTTTCCTCCTCATTTGTCCCTCATTTTGGTCTGATCTATATAGATGTATATAAAATGCACTTTTTATCTTTCAAAAAGTTTTTCCCAGAGCTAAACCTTTCATCCGATTTCTAAATTGCTGCATTTGTACATTTTAAAAGCCAATATAAATAAATAGTAATGGTAAAAAAAAAGTCCTTGTGAATTTAATTAATCTTTTTCTTGGGTAATTCTCCTTTAAGGGGGCGTGGCAGGGGGTGTGTCCTATGCTTACATACGTTTGTTTGTCGTCTACACACGGTCATTCAGTAAAAATATTTGCTTATAGCAGTGAAATTCATTGCTATAAGCAAGTATAGCATGTAAAAAAACAAACAAAAAATAATAATAATCAACTCCCCAGAGTGTACAGTGTTGCTGTATTGTTCTGGTTACAGTATATATATATATATATATATATATATATATATATATATATATATATATATATATATATATATATATATATATATAAAAGAATAAAAGAAAGAATATTTTAAAAAAATTTGATCACTGTGACCAATCACAGCTAGCAACACAATTGTATACAATGAATAGCATGAAAAAGCCATTCATTGTTTACAACTGTCATGCGATCTGCTGTGATTGGTCACAGCAATCACAGGACACTGGCAGCGGGCCGGTATAGTGATCAGTCACCGCACCGAAGTGGCCGTGTGAGGCGTGTTCTCGGGAGGACATCATATGCTGTCCTCCCAGAACAATAGGGTTCCAACCTATCTGTCATTTTACAATGACACGGGAAGGAAGCAGTTAAAAGTGGTTGTAAACCTCAGACATGAAATATGAACAGAACATATCACCCTATACTGTGTACTTGTCTCAATTAAGAGCACTAAGTGTCGCTTTTGTCTGCTGCTTCGTTCCTCTGCTATCAGCATAAATCACTTCTGACAGGCTTTCCTGACACCAAGAGAAAAATGGTGACAGGGGAGGGAGCTCCAGCTGACTGACAGCCTCAGCTCTGTTCCTGTGCAAAGAGGGGGGTGTCCCTTCCCTCCAATCAGCTCTCAGAGTTCTCGTCACTGAGATCTGCAGAGTGTAACTGCAACTCTCCACTCTCAGGCTGGCTTCACACTGCAGAGGGCTGCGGATTGCAGCAGGTGTCCGGGGCGTCCCTGTTCTCCATTTCAGGGATGAATCTTTGCCTGAATTTGGCCCTGAAACTGAGCCAAAGACGCACAGGACTCTGCAAGTGGCTCCGCAGCCGCCCTGGAGATATGTGAACCGGCTCCATAGAGAGCCGGTCACAATCTCCTGTCATAGTAATTGGATGCGAGGAAACTTTGGAACGGCTGTAGAGAAGAGAAGACTGCAGATAAACAGGTACAACTTATGTGAAGGATTTGTTTAACCGCTTCAGCCCCGGAAGATTTGGCTGCTCAATGACGGGCCATTTTTGCGATTCGGCACTGTGTCGCTTTAATTGACAACTGCACGGTCATTCGATGTTGTACCCAAACAAAATTGACATTTTTTTTTTTGTGCTATAAACAAAAAAAGAGCACAATTTTGAAAAAAAAAACAATATTTTGTACTTCTTGCTATAATAAATATCCCCATTTTTTTTTTTTTAAAGCAATTTGTTTCTCAGTTTAGGCCGATATATATTCTTCTACATTTTTTTGGTAATAAAAAAATCACAATAAGCGTATATTGATTGGTTTGCGCAAAAGTTATAGCGTCTACAAAATAGGGGATAGATTTATGGCATTTTTATTATTTTAGTTTTTTTACTAGTAATGGCAGGGATCTGCGACATTATGGCGGACACATTGGACAATTTTGACACATTTTTGGGACCACTGGCATTAATACAGCGATCACTGCAAAAAAATGCATTGATTACTGTTTAAATGTCACTGGCAGGGAAGGGGTTAACGCTAGGGGGCGATCAAGGGGTTAATTGTGTTCCCTAGTGTGTGTTCTAACTGAAGGGGGGATGGGACTGACTAGAGGAGATGAAAGATTGCTATTCATACTTTGTACGAACATACGATCTGTCACTTCTCCCCCTCAGAGAACCGGAATCTCTGTGTTTACACCACATAGGTCCTGGTTCTTGTGGTACTGCGAGCGATCACGGGAACCCAGCGGTCATCGAGACCTCCGGGCACTCGCATCGGCGGCGAGCAGAGGGCGGTGCGCGTGCGCCCCTAGTGGCCACCCAAAGGAGCGATGTACCATAACGTCGATTCGCCTGCCCGTGCCATTCTGCCGCAGTAGAACTGTGGCGGCTGGTCGGCAAGCGGTTAATCTCTGTGTATCACCTGAGGATAGGCACTTGGGTATATGTAAGGGTTTACAACCACTGTAAGCTATAAAAAAAATCTCCATCTCTAACTAAAATATCACTGTTGGGTGGACTAGGTGACCTAGGACTGTCATTCTCTACCAGGGTTCTGTGGAACCGGAGGGTCCCTCCGGCAATTCCTAAGGGTTCCTTGAGCTGTACTTGAATGACCTTACATCTTGATGGTGCCTCCATAGTTCCAAGACCAACACCACTTGGCAAAACCAATGACACCAATGATCATTTTAGCGGTCTGGAAGGGTGGTCGTTGCATTCCTACTACTGACCACCAATGTACGGGGACATTTTTGCCATTGACGTCCAATGGAATGGTTTTAGTAAGGGTTCCTCGAGACCTGAAAATTATTTTAGGGGTTCCTCTGGGGTAAAAAGGTTATGAAAAGTGTGACCTAAGAGGAAGCAGATGGCAGCTACTGTACACTAGCTGCCTCTACTTAAGGTTCTGGTGAAACGATCCGGTGAGAAAGCTGAACCACGCCATGTAAACAAGAGCCAAATATTACTGCTCCTTCCCTCTGCCAACACATAGTTCTATTCAAACACTTTCCTAGCAATTGAGGCTCAGCTTGGACGAGTGCTCAAGTTTCCATAGACCGAGAGGTGGACTGATTCTCCGATATCCAATCTGCGTTGCGCTTTGTGGGATGTTGGATGGGACTTGTGCCAGGGAACTCCTGTGTTTGTAGTGGAGGTCAAATATGAGGAATGTCTCGATATGACTGCCAGATGTTCGCTCCATTACACCAGCACAGCGCCGGCTTTTGCAACGCTGCAGAAAGACAGCAGATTTTAGTCCCTTTATATGTAAGAGGTTTAAGGTTTGTTTACGAATCTCCGTGCTCTAAGCCTTACTAGGCTGGAATGAGACTCCGAACACTGACACATACACTATATTACCAAAAGTATTGGGACACCTGCCTTTACACACACACACATGAACTTTAATGCCATCCCAGCCTTAGTCCGTAGGGTTCAATATTGAGTTGGCCCGCCCTTTGCAGCTATAACAGCTTCAACTCTTCTGGGAAGGCTGTCCACAAGGTTTAGGAGTGTGTCTATGGGAATGTTTGACTATTCTTCCAGAAGCGCATTTGTGAGGTCAGGCACTGATGTGGACGAGAAGGCCTAGCTCGCAGTCTCCACTCTAATTCATCTTAAAAGGTGTTCTATCGGGTGGAGGTCAGGACTCTGTGCAGGCCAGTCAAGTTCCTCCACCCCAAACTCACTGTGTGAAGCCACAGCCGGGGCACCCACTGCGCATGTGCGAGCGGCGCTGCGATTGGCCGCGCAGTCATCTGGGACCTGTCCCATGTCCCAGATGACTGACAGGAGGGAGGGGGCAGAGCTGAGCCCTTTCTGCGCCAAGGGGAAGTGATGTCACCAGCCCTGGCACTGAAGGAGGCAGACTATGAGGGACCCCCGAGGAACAGGCTCTTAGAGGAGAGTTAAAAAAAATTCCAACGTTTTTTTTTTTTAAGGAATTTTAATCAATTACTTTTTTTTTTGTGTGTGTGGAACACCACTTTAACCACTTCCCGAGCGGCGCACGCCGATGTAAGTCGGCAGAATGGCACGGGCAGGCATATTGGCGTACAGGTACGTCCAGTTTTAAATGCCGCCCTGCCATCGCGAGCGCGCAGCCGGCGGCGCACTCACGTGCCGGTCGGGACCCCCGCGAGTCCGGTCGCGGGTCCCACGAACTTGATCGCCACGGGGATACCTGCGATCGTCTCACGAGGTGGCTCAACGAGGAGATGCCGTTGTAAACAGCATCTCCCCATTCTGCCTAGCTGATCTGCCATGTGATTGGAGCAGAGATTAGTGTTCACTAAAACAAAGCCCAGCCCCCACAGTTAGTAACACACACCTAGGAACACTTAACCCCTACACTGCCACCCACTGGTTAGCCCCTTCACTGCCAGTGTCATTTACACAGGAATCACTGCATTTATATAGCACTGATTGCTGTATAAATGACAATGGTCCCAAAAAGGTGTCAAAAATGTCTGATGTGTCCGCCGTAATGTAGCAGTCACAATAAAAATCACTGATCGCCGCCATTAATAGTAAAAAAAATAAAAATTATTACTAAAAATGCCATAAAACTATCCCCTATTTTGTAAACGCTATAACTTTTGCGCAAACCAATCAATAATCGCTTATTGCGTTTTTTTTACCAAAAATATGTAGAAGAATATGTATCGGCCTAAACTGAGGGGAAAAAAAAATGTTCTTTTATATATTTTTGGGGGATATTTATTGTAACAAAAAGTAAAAAATAATGTGTTTTTTTCAAAATTGTCGCTCTATTTTTGTTTATAGCGCAAAAAATAAAAAAACGCAGGTGATCAAATACCACCAAAAGAAATCTCTATTTGTGGGAAAAAAAGGACATCAATTTGCTTTGGGAGCCACGTCGCACGACCGCGCAATTGTCAGTTAAAAACGACGCAGTGCCAAATTGCAAAAAAGTGGTCTGGTCTTAAGCCAGCAAAATGGTCTGGTCTGAAACTGGTTAAAGAGTAACTCTACTTCTATTTAAAAAAAATTATGAAAAAATCCCCTCTGGGTGATCTATGTACATTGCAGGGCTTTTAACAAAACTTTTTGCAGATTCCTACCTTTTGTTATTCTGAAGAAATAGCCGTTTGTTTATCTGTGTCCATGGGCACAGTGAATCTAACAGGAGTGATTTTATAATTCTTAATCAGCTGCTGCACCTGTGAGGCTTTAATGAGGAAAGTGGCCAGGTCTGCATCCCTTTGACATGATTTCCCTTTGGAAATAGCCAACCAAAAATGACATTGGTGTTGCAGGGGATGCTCAAAATCTGACTTGTATCATATTATATTGCATTTTACTGAAAATGACAGCGCTGCAGATTGAAAAGGAAAGGGAATTTCTCGTAAACATTCAATTACAATATGACTCATGTCGCAATTGTATACGCGATATTGTTTTTCTTCCCACAAAAGTGGAGTTGCCCTTTAACTTTTTGAATTTTAACATTTAATTCTTTAGGATAGCACATTATTCTCTATTATTATAATTGATGCAACGAATCAATGGCTGTCAGGTTGGAGTATGTCAGACAACTCCTTCAATCCTCGGTATTTCTGGCTTCATATCATCGGTTACACAGATGAAGGCCAGACACACATGTGCTCTGCAGACTGCTGGCCACATACACACACAACACGGTCTATCATCTGATATTTTCCAGGAAAAGTGCTTTTGCCACATGTGTAACTAAATCACATGTTCTGAAATGAAACAACATAGAACATATTTCCTTTTATTCTCCCGTCTTAAAATATATATACACATACATACATACATACATACATATACACATACATATATACACACACACTAATTATATATACAATATATATATATATATATACACACATATATACACACACACACATATATATATATATATATATATATATATATATATATATATACACACATACATACACGCACGCAAGTACACCCCTCACATTTTTGTAACCATTTTATTCTATCTTTTCATGTGACAACACTGAAGAAATTACACTTTGATACAATGTAAAGTAGTGGGTGTACAGCTTATATAACAGTGTAAATTTTCTGTCCCCTCAAAATAACTCAACACACAGCCATTAATGTCTAAACCGCCGGCAACAAAAGTGAGTACACCCCTAAGTGAAAATGTCCAAATTGGGCCCAAATAGCCATTTTCTCTCCCCAATGTCATGTGACTCGTTAGTGTTACAAGGTCTCAGGTGTGAATGGGGAGCAGGTGTGTTATATTTGGTGTTATCGCTCCCACTCTCTCATACTGGTCACTGGAAGTTCAACATGGCACGTCATAGCAAAGAACTCTGAGGATCTGAAAAAAAAAAAAAAGAATTGTTGCTCTACATGAAGATGGCCTAGGCCAGTGATGGCGAACCTTGGCACCCCAGATGTTTTGGAACTACATTTCCCATGATGCTCCACTACACTGCAGAGCGCATGAGCATCATGGGAAATGTAGTTCCAAAACATCTGGAGTGCCAAGGTTTCGCCATCACTGGCCTAGGCTATAAGAAGACCCTGAAACTGAGCTGCAGCATGGTGGCCAAGACCATACAGCGGTTTAACAGGACAGGTTCCACTCAGAACAGGCCTCGCCAGGGTCAACCAAAGAAGTTGAGTGCGCGTGCTCAGGCAGCCGAGCAGAGAGGTGACTCCGATGTACCGGCCATACCCCTCTCCCCAACACGGGGTCTGCAGGCATCTCCGAGGTGGGAACATACAGCTCAATATACTCAATTCTAAAACACTTTCATGCAACAGGAATAGAATTCAACAATGGAAGGTTACACAAGGACTATATAGTTATGGCAGTGCTTCCAAAATTTTGTTCAGCTCTGTCTGTGCCAGAGCACCATGGAGGTTCTAGAGACCAAGTGGTCAAATGATTGCATATCCCAAGAATGGAGAGAAAATGATCCAATGGGATATGGGAATATTCATTCTAGCGGGTTCTAGATTTCCCTTCTACTTCCTGCTCTTCTTCTCAGCAGTTCTCGATTGGTAAATACAAAAAAAAAAATTTTTATAGAGTAGGAAATGGTTAAATCTAAAATAACAAAGCAACATATTCCAGATATACATAAAGCTGTGAAGGCTAGCTAGGTTAGGGGCACAGTTAGATTTATGATTGTGAGGATTAAAATGTAAGGTCAAGGGTAGCGGGAGGGACAGGGGTTATTGATAGTATAGGGTTAATCCATGGCATCCATTCCTAACCTTTATGTCCCATACATTGGTGGTGGTCACTGGGAAACATGCCACCCCTTAGAGTCAAGCTTCTGGCTCTGCTAAGTGGAGTTGGATCTGAAATTATGCAGGTACCATCGTATGGGAGCTCAGTTCGCTACAGCTCAAGGGACCCCTAGCCACCTCTGGAGGAACCCCGCTTTAGAATGGCTGAATTTTTGGGTTATTTAAAGCAGAGTACCACCCAAAAGTGGAAGCTCCACCTACCTGCCTCCTACCCCCCTTCTGTGCCACATTTGGCACCTTTCGGGGGAGGGGGGGTGTCCCCACTTCTGAGAGATTTTGCCATCATGGCAAGATCACTCTAAAGTTCAGCCCCCCCCCCCTCCTACTTCCCCCGGCACCGGGCCAGTTAGAAAGTACAGCGCACTTTCAGCAGTAGGGAACTGGCTGTGAAGGCAGCACCCAAGAGCCGATAGAAACATCGGCTGGAGTGCCGACATTGCTGAATTCCAGGACAGGTTAGTGTCCTAATATTACAAGGCAGCAGCTACAGTAGGTGTAGCTGCAGACATAAAACATTTTTTTTTTGGTGGGGGTTGCAGAACTCCACTTTAAGGTTAGGAGCAAGAAGGCTTCAATGTTAGTTAGCAGCAAAGGTTATATGATGTGTGAATTTTAATGACAGGTCCTCTTAAGACTTATTTCATGCGTTTAACTTTTTTTTTTTTCTCCACAGATAATTTTTCAATTGAATGTCACTGCAGACAAGGATTTGAAGTATATGCTGCCATCGTGTGGCGATATATAACATTATCACTTTTGTTAACCTCCATTGGGAGAGATTTGCCATCATTTCCTGTCCCTACAAGAAGCGAGGGGAATTATCTCCAATTTATTTGAGGACAGCTTCAATATTTTATTGTTGCTTATTCTGTTTGATCGCTTTCTGTATCATGATCCAGGTCCCTCAGCAAGTGTAGGAGTCGCTAAAAAGCAGACTGAGGTGGAGGAGGAATAGGAGTTATGTGAAAGCTCAGGACTACACCACAGGGAGGTGTGAGAGTGGAACAGAGCCCATCCCCCCAAAAAACAAACATAGAAAAGGTTAATACTATCATTTTTTGCACCATGGATTTAAAACAGGATGATTTTTTTTGTTTTCTGATCATTGGTAAAAACTTGCTTCACGGTATAGGTGGAGATAAGCAGGGGATGATACTGAAAGCAGTCAGTCTTCTATCGCACAGAGTACCATAGTAATAACTATATGGGATGTCCCAAAGCAATGCCACCTGAGGAGAGGGAGACACAAAGCAAAATAGCAGTCGCCAGGCGTGAGGACCTATACCGCTGCTTGCAGCACACTGTGCCCAAAGGCAGTGTCCTCCTGCCATCTTACATCTATTTCACAAGATTCTATGTACTGACGACCAAGTAGCAGCCTTGCAAACCTGAGCCACAGAGGCTTGGTGATGCACTGCCCATGAAGCACTGACTGCCCGGGTAGAGTGCGCTTTAATCTTAAAGGGAGGAACCCTTCCTTTCAGGCCGTAAACCTGACTAATCCACTTAGCAACAGTAGATTGATGCCGTCTGACCCTTGCTAGGGCCTTCCAGCAACACAAACAAAACATCAGTTTTCCGTATCTGAGCAGTCGCTTTTAGATAGGCTTTAACTGCTCTCACTACATCAAGAGAATGTAAAATTTTTCTTCTAGAGAACAAGGTTCTGGGAAAAAGGAAGTGAAGGGAAACATCTTGATTCAGATGAAAAACTAGACACAACCTTTGGCAAAAAGGTGTTTCGCAGCACCACCTTATCCTTATGTATGATTAAGTGTGGCTCTTTACAGAAAGCAGCCACTTCTGATACTCTTCTTGCAGAGGTTATCGCGAATAGGAAAATCAAATTCCTTGTCAAAAGAATATTCCTTATAGGTTTAAAGGGTTGTCACTGCAACACCAACTAAACCAGATTCAAATCCCATGGGCACAAGGGTGTTCTGACTGGTGGATTTATCCGATTTACCCCTTGTATGAACACCCGGACTAAAGAATGTGAAGCAAGCAGCTTTTGGAAAAACACTGCCAAGGCCGAAATCTGACCCTCGAGTGTACTCAAGGCCAGACTAATTTCTACTCCTAATTGTAGAAAGGCCAGAATGCTTCATATGACATACCTATGAGGATGCCAACCCTTGGATTCACACCAAGTGACATAAGCCTTCCAGCCCCTGTAATAAATGGTCCTGGATGCCAGCTTTCTGCCATTAATCAGGGTGGTTACTACTGAGCCTGAAAGCCGCGATTTTTCAGAATATGGGTTTCAAATAGCAACACCATTAAATTTAGCGTTTGTAAGGCAGGATGGAATACTGGTCCCTGCAACAGCAGGTCTGGACAAGGTGGAAAAGACCAAGACTCTCCTACTGCCATTGTCACGATCCCTGCATACCAGGGATTTCTGGGCCATGCTGGGGCTACTGGGATTTCCGGCTGCCCTGCGTCCCTGATCTTGTGAAGCAGCCGTGGTAGCAGCTGAACCAGAGGGAATACAAAACAAAAATTAAAAAAAATTGTGAAACTGATCCCACGGGATCACTAATGCATCTACTCCGAGTGCAAGTGGATCCCTTGTTCTCAGGGTTGACCTTTGCCTGAGGCAAGAACGCCCTTTTCTGGGTTGTGTCTATGACCAGGCCCGAATGCTGCAGCCTTCTTACCAGCTGTAAGGATGATTTCTCTAGATTGAGACTCCAACCAAGTTGTCTCAGATAACTGACTGTTCTGGACCTTCCTTGATTTAACCCTGCTATTGACCAATCTACAAGTACCAGGTCATCTAGGTCAAAGGCGGATCCAGAGTCTCGTCTCGGGAGGGGCACTGCCAGAAAATAAGGTGTTGCTTACAGAACTGTATTTAACGTATGGTACAGTCCTAACCTTGTTTAAAACAGTGCCACTTTTATTATTCCGGATTACAAACAAACAGGATAGGTTTAAACACATATAAAATTGTATTATTACAAAGATCATAAGCAGTTTATATACTTATAAACAGAATATTCCCAGACAACCAATATAAAGTTGTGTAAAAAAAACAAATGGCAGAACCCAAACATTAATCACTCTCCTCTGTCTCCAAACACACAACAGAAACATTTTATTTGTAAGTTACATAACATGAAAAATTCACAGAATTAGCTCAAGTCTTCGCTTTCCTTGTTGGCAAACAGCTCGATAACTCGGTCAGTATTCACAGGAATATCTCTACGAATGTAAGGCAAACACAAGCCATTTAACCAGTCCTCCACCATTCACACCCAAAGCCATGTTTTAAGGTGACGGAGGGTTGAGAAAGATCACTCTGCTGTGGCCGCACTTACAAGGAGAGTTGCTAAGATCAGACGTAAACATCTGATGGTTGGGAAGAGGTCCTGGTCACACAAGTCCAACACTTCAAGAACTGTTTTTTTGGAATTTCCTTATGTTGTGATAACTCTCATTTGCACTTTGTAAGCCAGAGACTTAGTTCTCCCTGTAGCAATGTAACCATTATCTTCTGCTTACCATCAGCTAGAAGTGGAAATGCTTTGATGATGATTGCACAGCCACAGGAACCATGGTTTCCATTTTTTTCCCCAAAAAGTACTGCTGGCATCAAGATTTGAACCTGGAAACACTGCACTGAATTTTCTGGAAAACAAGTTTTTAATTCATTAATAATGTTGACTAGCAAGGGAATATACAACGATTTCCTGTAGTATTCTTCAGTTGATTCTACATTGTTGTTGAATCTGTGCACTTGCCCGCCTACAAGATGTGTCGATTTTAGTTCCACTCCAAGTTCTGATGCCAATTCTGTAGCCTCCATATGCAAAGTGGAAAAAGTGCCATCAGCGTTACATCTCATATTCTCCATGGCTGCCATGGTATCAGTCAAACAGTCAGATGTACTTGTTAAATCAACTGATGGGGATTGAAGGAAGAGACTCAGCGGAAGGTTTACTTTCAGAACACTGATGAGTAAAACAAAGTAAAATATGAATTCTGTACTGCACAGAGAATTGATGAGAGTAGATGATGTTGAGCATTTCCATTGAGATATTGGAGATAGTGCACTCACCACTTTTACAAGTCCATCTCAAAATCTTATGAGAGAATCATGGCGCTCTACCCATCTAGTTTCACAAAGACTGGTAAGCTGAAAGCCCAACTCCTGCTTTAAAATAAAATGAGGCTTTGCTGATTGGTTAAAGAATGACATGGTTAATTTGACCACTGCTACTGCATTGAGAACTGCTGACACTTGTGATGACTTTGAAATTGAATTGTTCAGACAATGATTGCAGCAAGGACATCTGCAACTGTTGGGTGCTAGACGGAGAATCTCTGATCCAGCACCAGCCACCTCTGAAGACATAACACTGCAACTGCCTGTTCCAATGCCAACACAATGCGTTATATCTAGGGAGAGGTCTTTAATTAGATGGATAACCATCTGGCCTAAAACCTTTCCTGTAAACCTTGGTTCTGAACTATCAATTCCAGATTCCTTCTGGGTTGCATATTCATAAGCATCTACAAAATGTTATAAAATCCTCAAGAATCGATCCATTGTAGACATATCTAAAGTTGAGTGCAAGTTGTCCGGTATGGGATAGGTCTGTAGTTTCATCAAATATTATACTAAAACAGCAAGCCTCTAAATTCTAGCTACAATAACATTGCCGATTTCATCACCACAACACCCGAATAAATCAATCATTTTGTATGGATTTTGAAATGTATGTAGCACGAGAAGTTGCAGTAAGGAGGTGCTTCTCTAATATTTTGTCTCCAGATGGAACACGGTAACTCAGCAATTCCCAAAAGTTGCCTTCATTCACCTCTGACGTGGAGTGATCCATTAAAAGCGCCATCATCTCGGTGGCCATACAGAGGTATATCTTGTCTACCCAAGAATATAATTGACGCAACGATAGGACGAACGTTGGCTCTCTTTCACTTTCTGAAGACGATGCAAGTTTATTTGATTAACAATTTCATTTTCCGATGCATGGTAGGTTTTTAAAAATGCATTTCCTTCAAATACACTCTCCTGGTGATAAACAAGCCTTGCATGGACTTCCAAATCTCCATTCTTGCCCTAAAGCAGTGTTTCTCAAATCCAGTCCTCAGGCCCCCCCCAACAGGTCATGTTTTCAGGATTTCCCTCAGATGAAACGGCTGTGGTAATTACTAAGGCAGTGAAACTGATCAAATCACCTGTGAAAAATAATGGAAAACCTGAAAACATGACCTGTTGGGGGGGCCTGAGGACTGGATTTGAGAAACACTGCCCTAAAGCTTTTAAAAATAAGTAAGGGGCTCCATTACCAATTTTCCAAGGGCCATGCCTTTGTTATGACCACCTTTCCGATGTTGCACAAACAATCCTTGTTGGCAGGTGAATACACTAGCCAAGGAAAACGGTCAATATGTTGTTTTGACAAGTACCTCTTTATTTCCCCAGTTTCTCCATTCTTGGAAGTCATGTTCTGAACAGAGAAAGGTAATTCATATCCAGGAGGAGGTTGCCATGGATTTTCCAATAGCAAGTATTTTGTGTAGTCTGAATCTCTCCCCCCCCCCCCCCCCCCAAGATGTGTGCCAATGTCATTAAGATACTGCTGGTTTGAGGCAGGGTATCAACAAAACAGTGGCGACACATTACGATCCGTTTCACCAGAAATTGGCTCCACAAATGTACCAGAACAGGATGTGAGGGCAGTGTCAATTTCCATACTTGGAAGTGCTTTCTACTATTGGCTTTTCTCCCGATTGCTTTTTTGCACTGGTACTGAAGAAAGAAACTATAGTCCTGCAGTTCACTCTTTTCTGACTAATTTTGCTGTTTCTATAATTAAAGTACAAAAGTGCACACTGCATAAAGTAATTGGTTTTACAGAACAGTACTGCACACACATTGTTGACATGTACATGTACCATAACTGAACCAACCCCTGTTTAAATATTAAAAGGATACATTGCAGACATGACGCAGGAGATGGCCAGAGGCTGCAGACATGACGCAGGAGATGGCCAGAGGCTGCAGACATGACGCAGGAGATGGCCAGAGGCTGCAGACATGACGCAGGAGATGGCCAGAGGCTGCAGACATGACGCCAATGATAAGAGACTGCAGACATGATACAAGAGATCAATGCATCCTCACCAGTGCCCATTTAATGCAGCCTTATCAGTGCCCAACAGCAGCAATAAAAACAAAAATTGTCAGGGGTTCTAATGATCAAGTCTGCTAGTCAGTTTTCCAGGGGGACCTGACTGGAAAGTTCAATGCGATCCTATAGACAGGCAGGTGTAAATGGTTAATTTATACTTGCCTACCTCCTCTCCGATTTGCTCTAAAAAAAAAAAAAAAAAAAAAAAAAACACACAAAGGGGATCGGTCCTCTTCTGTGTAGGTAAATCGGAGTAGAGTAGAGCAGGCTTAGTCTGTGTTTGCTCTTCAGAAACTTGGCGGATACAGATGTCACCCGCCCGCTCTGCTCCAATCAACAGGGGATCGGTCGGCCAATCCCCTGCTGATTGAAACAGAATCCGCCCCCAAGTGAAAGGGGGCTAAGGTTCTGCCTAAAATAACATCAACATTGGTTACATTGTTTTCCTTATAAAAACTCACCTGTTCTGTTTCCTTTATGCTATAAACTTTTGTACCATGAAATAACAAATATTGCACGGAAAACCTGAAAATGTTTGCTCAATTCCATGTCAGTGCTTAAAATTCAGTGTTAGATTCAAAGGTTTCAAAAAATGTAAAATATAAAAATAAAATTCAGGTGGCCAGATTAAAGCACTGTTTGCTCTTCTGCAGCTCCGCATTTAAATCAATATCCTGCATTACAATTAGATTAACCACTTGCTGACCAGCTGCAGTACATATACTGCATCAGGTCGGTTCTATCGCACGAAACTACATACCTGTAGGGCATTTTGTGCAATAGCCAGCAAAGGCGCGCACGCCGATCGGGCAGAGGGGGAGCCAATCAGCGGGTCTGGCGGAAGCTATGTCCGCCAGCCACACGCAATTGCTCCCCACATCTGCAGATGTAAACAAGGCAGACTGCCCTTCTGTCAGAGATGAACAGAGTGATCTTGTGTTGCTGTTAACCAGAAACACGGACCACTCTGTTCATCTAGTAAGTCCATCCCCCACACAGTTAGCAAGCACCCCCTAGGCACACAGCTAACCCTTTGACCAACACCTGATGTTAACCCTTTCCCAGCCAGTGACATTAGTACAGTAACAGTACACTTTATTACTGTCACTGGTCCCCAAAAATTGTCAGTTAGGTGTCCGATCTGTCCACTGAAACGTTGCAGTACCGCTAAAAATCCATTTGCTGCCATTACTAGTAAAGAAATAATTAAAGATAAATGCCATAAATCCATCCCATATAGTTTGTAGACGCTATACATTGTGCAAACCAATCAATATACGCTTATAGGGATTTTTTTTTTACCAAAAATACGTAGCAGAATACAGAATCGGCCTAAACTGTGGAAGACATTTTTTTTTTATAGCAAAAAGCAAAAAATAGTTTGTTTTTTTTCCAAAATTATCGCTCTTTCAGTTTAGATTGCAAAAATTTGGGTACAGCACAACCCCACAATTGTCAGCCATTCAAAGTAACGCAGCGCAGTATCACAAAAAATGGCCTGGTCATAAGGAGGGGTAAAAATTTTCAGAGCTGAAGGGGTTAAGGTTGAACAAGTCAAGACTTTTTTTTCCCCATACATAATGGCACACATATATTTTGAAATTTGACACATGACATTCAAATGGAAGTAACCTCCCCTATCGTTTTCAGCCAAGGAAGCTGCCATCTTTGCCTCTGTTTAAACTTCAACTGCTTTGGTGCTGCACATGTGATTCGTTATGACACCAGCCATTGGATGGTTTGATAGTTTGGCTGAGAGCACAGCCAATGTGCAGTTAGCATTCCCTGCATGCCTTTTTTTGTAATTGTTTAAATCCATGGGTTTACTTCCACTTTCATTCTTTTACTCACGTTTAGTCAATTATTTTGGTGCTATGGTGAGGGGAGGGGTCCCATGCAGGAGCAATGGAGTGGAGATGGATCGGATGGATCCAGTAATCTTCTCAATAAGTCTTCTTCCTGTATTCAATTCAGGCCGCTCAGACTGTGCAAGGTGGAGAAGATAGGGAAGATGGGTGGAGCCAACACTAACTCAGGGGCGGCGGAGGCCTGTAGTGTAGGCAATATGGAGGGAGGAGGTGCCGGTGGGTGGGACCAATGCAGTCAGGGGAGGAGAAAGAAGAATGCTGGCGCACTGATGTCACTGACTGTGTGGACGCTGGACTTGTTAGTGCAGTTAGGTGTTTGGAATAGAACGCATTTTAAACACACGCACACACAGTCTCAAACGTTTAAACAGACTAAACAGCAACTGGGCCCTATTTGAGGCTCCAGCAGCGCCCATCACATCAGCTCTGTGACTCGACTCTAACGTGACTCAATGACATCACTCATTGCCAGGCGACCCACCTCCTCCACCTAGTATCCTGGTCAGTCAGTGCGGTGTAACCACATTAGACAAACCCTGGATCCGCCCCTGGTCTAGGTAAGCTTTTACTGCTATACACTGGCCCCTTACTCTTGCTAGTACTGGGGCGAACACTTTTGTAAACAGTCGGGGAGCGGTGGCCAACACAAAAGCAAGGCCACAAACTGAAAGTGGCACTGCTCTACTGCAAACTGCAGAAACTCCTGGTGAGCAGGAAATATTGGCACATGTAGATACGCATCCTTGATATCTATGGATGCTAGAACCTCTCCTCCCCATAGGGTGGAAACAACTGACCAAATCAATGCGAAAGGAGAGGATGTTTAGGAAGGGATTCAGATTCCTGAAATCTAGAATGGGTCTGACATCTCCATTTGGTTTTGGTACCATAAAGAGATTTGAATAAATCCCCATGTCCCGCTCTTCTGAGGGAACCTCTATTATCACTCAGACACAGTAATTGGTCCAGTGCCAGAAATAAGGACTTTCTTTACTGGGTCCGCGGGAACGTTTGATTTTAGAAAACGCAATGGTAGAAACTCTAGTTTGTAGCCTAGGGCTACTACAGAGAGGACTCTATTGTCTTGGCTTTCCTTTTGCCAAGTTTCTGAAAACCATCACAGTCTTCTCCCCATTCGATTGTGCGGGGACACCCCTTCAGAAGGGAGCCTTGGGACTCTGTTTCGTGGACTTCTGACTCCAGGACTTTCTGTAGCCCTGTGTCTGGTTATGAGGCTTACCCTCTGCCCCCGACGGTGGAGGCCATCAAGACTGCCGGGAGGCCGTTGCCCCAGACAGCCAAGGAGGGTACAACCTTTCTCCGTGAAATGGAAACCGAGCCAAGAGCTTCTTGCATGGTAACTCGGCTGACCAGTTCTTTAGCCACAGAATCCTGCACATATCTATCAACATGAGCGCAAGGCGAAACACCTGATGGATAGAATCCTTGATAACATTCATTGCAAAGTTTAGGGCCCTAGGTAGCTCAGCTAAACTTTGGGCCTCTTCAGTTTGAGCAGGAACATTAATAACCTGCTTGACTTCAGCCCAAAGGGATTGACAGACGCCTATTGTTGCCACTGCAGGTTGTACTACCGCACCAGCGACAGCAAATGAGGTCTTAAGTAGAGATTCCAAGTTTTTAATCAGCTGGATCACCAAGTACTTGTACATTGTCCACTGAACAAGCTAAATTCCTGTTCACAGAGGAGATGGCCACATCTACTGCTGGCAAATCCCATCTCTTTGAGAACTTTTACTCTATTAGGGAAAATTGAATTTTATTTTTTTAGGAGGAGAAAACTGCTCATCTGGGTGATCCCAATCAGCATAAATCAGTTGCTCCAGTAGCGGGTGCATAGGAAAGCATGAGAACCCTGTAGGGGCTTTAGCAAACCCCATGAGGAGAAGGAAACACCCTCCACCTCTACAGGAGACAACTTATATCCAGAACGAACCAAGTCCATAAGGGATTGGATTAGTAGTTTCTGAGACTGAAGTTGAGAAAGGTTCTTCAGATGCTGAATCCTCAGAAGAGGAGTCACCTGCACCCCAATGTCATCTGCCCATTGTTGTCCAATACTAGAAGGTCAAGCGCCGGAGAAGGGGGGGGGGGGGTCTGCTGAGTTCTCTCACTTCCTGGGAGGAAGACGCTAACATCTCGCCTATTTTCCCTTCCAAACCAGCCAAAGCCAAATCGTCTCAGCAGGGGGGACCTGACCTCTCTGATGGTGGATGATCCCCCCCAAAACCCTCTGATGGCTGACAAAGCAGGAGAAAATACCAATGCTGCCACAGGAAGTCTTTGCTGACACACACACACACACACACACACACACACACACGGGAAGCATGGAATGTTGGAGCCAGGTATGTGCCTTTACACCCTCTAGTGGCTAAACACAGGCAAGGCACGCATACTCACACCAGTGAAATATAAAAAAAAAATATATATATTTTACACATTCCTTGTAATCTTTTTGACTTACCTAAATCTGATTCCAGCCATCACTCATCACGGCGGGCCGTGTCATGCCAGACCTTCAAGGACCGGATCCACTCCCTTGGACCTGTACAGCACCCTGCCGGAAAAACACTTTGGCTGTATCAACATGACCAATGTGCCAGGTCCAAGCTCTAAAAGAGAAGCATTACAGGCAAAAATCTTGTTTCTTCTTCCACGAGGCCCGGTACCATTGTTTGGCTTTTAAGCATTTTAGATGGATTCATTTGCACAGCCCCTTGATCCCATCAGGGATTACTTAGCGGAGCTCTCTTAGCATTTCATCAGCTGTGACCAACACCTTAGACACTGGCGAAAAAAAACTGAGATACTCCTGATATGGGAGGGGTTATATAGGGTGGGGCACTTTCCGTTTCCTTTTTGGTTATACCAGTGTCCATTCACCTAAAAAGGTGGCCTATAACCCATATACTGTAGAAAGGTAGTAAATGTCATTAGTATGTTAAGAGGGAACAGGAGGAACCGGGGAAAATATAAAATATTTAAAGCACAAAAAACACGGACTACAAGCGTTTTTCCAAAACAACTTTATTTTATTCCTTAAAAAAAAAAATATTTATATAATAAGGCACCTATACCATGAGCTAGCCCTTAGTTTACATCTCGTGTTCAGCTTTGTAGTGAATTAGGTTGTCCACAAAAGCCAAATGAAGTTTCATTTTTCACAGGGAAACAGTCACAGGAGAAAAAAAAAAAAAAAAAAAAAAGAAAAAGACCCCAACCTCAAATTGGATTGGGTGCTGTGAACAACTGACTATAGGTCAATCCCATAAAATAAGGATTTATAGTGGGTAAGGAAAGTTCGAGCGCCAATATATTTCAGTACCTTGATCAAATCAAAAATAAAAAACACAACACAGAAAAAATTTTAATTGATGGGAAGATTAAAGCGGAGTTCCACTTCCGGGCATAGATACCTGAGCCATCCACAGGTATCTACGCTACATCCCATCCCCCCTCTGTATTCTGGGAGACACACAGGTCCCAGAAAACAGCAGGGCGAGTCACGCATGTGCAGTAGGGCACCTGACACGACACCCCCCCTGCCCAGTGCTCCAATCAACAGCTCTCACAACACTCCCAATTGCATTACAGTAATAATATTGGAAGGATTAAATGGACTTTTAATCTTTTGTAAGAATAAGCTGCAAAATCTAAGACATGTTCTAGGACTAGGTCAGCACAGAAATCTGGGAAGGTCTACGGCTGACTTGTTTTTCCAAGGGCAAGTTCCTGGGCTATAAGTCTTAGGGTCCTTTCACACGGGGCAGATCAGTGCTGATCCGCCCCGTGGATATCCGCTTGCTCAGTGGGGATCGTTGGAGCAGGAAGATGACAGGTCTGTCTCTGCACACGGCGCAGGGACGGACCTGTCACAGCGCCGCTCTCCCTTATGGGAGATCGGGTGACGACGGACCGCAGTGTCCGTCGTCACCCAATCTGATCCGATGACGAATGGACGCGTCGGATGTCAGCGGACTTGTCACCGATGTCCTCTGACATCCGACGCTTCATAGACCGCTATGGAGCATCTGTTCAGGTTCGCCTGAAAAACTGACAGGCGGACCTGAACGGATTGTCCTTGTGAAAGGGGCCTTATCCTTTCTTCTCTACTTAGCGAGCAAGTATGCAGCCAATGGAGGCAGAGCCCCTGACCAACATCTCGGTTCCTAAAGAGAATCAGCTGTACCCATAAAAAGCAGAGGACAAGTAACCAATCAGTAGTATTGCCTGTAGGCTCGCTGCACCTAATCTGCATGGAAGCGACCATCACGGTAGATGATCAGGGCTGTATAAAAGCTCCCCTATGAATGGGCATCTGGTGGAGATATCATCAAGAGCAGTGGAGAAGCAGAGCCACAGCATGAATAATTCGTGCACTGCAGTTTCTCAGTTACAGCTTTCTCTCCAGCAAAGAGCAGTGAGCAGCACAGCAGTGACATCAACAAAACACACCAAATGTGTTACGACAAGCCGACTGCAGATTGCCCGGCTATATTTTTTGCAGGATATATTATATATAGCTATATGTTCTATATACTGCAATATAATATAATGTATATAATTTTTTTTTTTTTATTATCTCTCAAATCTGCACTTTCAAATTCAGGTCAATTTTAAGTGCTGAAGCCAAGGCAGGGCAGAAGTAAAAGACATTCAATGAATACAACGGTTACAAGGTGCTTTCACTGAAGTTAGGTCCTGTCTCTTTTTAAAAAATCTGATGCAAAAAAAGCGAAGAAATTTTCCATTAAAACACGTTACCAAATGTGGCGATTCTTTACAGATACCGCCTTCCAACAGGCCAGACTCAGCCAGGGAACAGAAAATAAAGGCAGCCTTGTTAACAGACAACGCTGGCAAAACGTTTCAGACGGTTTCATAACTCGCAACAAATGGATTAATAACACATTTCAAGAGGGAAAGGTCCTTTTCCAAGCGAAGGCTGGTAGTGCCGATGTTCCAATACCGTTTGCAATGTCGCCATCTGCTGTCAGGAAACAAATATCACATTCACAATAAAACGATCATGTATCCAAGGGCCTGGTTCACATAATCCAGGTGCATTTTGATCCATTAAAGTCTATGGAACCAAAAACCAGAAAAAATAAAAATAAAATAAAGGGTCCCTGGCCCTTTCCATAAAATGCACAGATGTGAACATGACCCATAGGAACCCACATTAAAATGGACTGTAGTGTTTCTGCTAATCAGAAAATGCACTAACAAAATGCATAGGTGTGAACCAGGCCTTAAGAATAACCTGTCATAAAAGAGAAATACAGGAGGTGGTCATTGATGATCTCTCCTAAAAATGCTAACTTCCTGCTTGCTAATCCAATGGTCACTGATCAGGAGCAAGTATGCCAATAATGAGATACATCTTCACTTACTGAATGCTTGTTCCGAGTCAGCAGAGAAACAGTACAACAGCCAAGCAAAACAGGAAAATGACAAGAGCTGAAACCTCCACATTGCTCTCATGAAAGGTCTCCTGTAAAGTAGTGGTTCTTGAAAAATATACCATTTCAATGGTAAAGTCTAAATCCATTTTATATACACCATCAGTAGGTTTGGCATCATGCTTCACTCTGTATACCGTTTTCTTAAGCAAATCATTTTTGGCAACTGACCCTGGCATCCCTTCTGGTAACAGCGGTTCCTGTTGCAGGCTGACAATGCCAACTTAGACAGGACAAAGATGCGATTTTCTTTCCTGCAACCACAATGTGTTCTCCCTGCAGGGGAGGGGGGGGGGGGGCACAGGGAGAACACAGTAATTATTGCAAGCGGATATAGCAGTTGGCAATAATCGCATGTAGAAATCCAACATGTTGGTTCTACCCAAGTCGATTGATAGATCAACTTGAGTACAATCAGGATGCCCATAGATGGTGCGAATCTTGGATGGTCCCTGCGGAACCAGCTGAGATTCGAACTATGGCTAGTTTTAGTGCCTTGCAGTAAAAGTAGTGTCAGAATGCCATGCATATTCCATTATTTGGCCATTTATCAGGTCTATCAGGCAGTAGAATGCAGCAGGCTAATGATGTTGCTGTTTATTTCAAGACAGCGATTTAGCATGGTCAGTCTGCAACAGAAGTGCTGTTATCGGCAGGATATCCAAATAAAAAAAAAATTCAGATTCATAAACAGAGGCACTATGGGTCATTTTCTTAAAGAAGAAGTTCCCTCCTTTCTTGCCCCTTTCCCCAAAGACCTCCTCCCCTCACTCCGTTTTGCTGAGTGGTAAAAAAAAAATAATATATTTATCCCCAAGCATACAATTCCTGATGCTGTGGCTTACCCATAAAGCTCCATTCACACGTGTACGACTCCAAAGTTGCGTCAACTGTGGAGCACAACTTTGACACAACTTTGGATGCGTGCAACTTGGGATACGACTTTGACCAGAGATAATAGACAAATGTTGCATTGTATAACATTCAGGTGCGACTTTCATGCAACTTTGGTGGGTTACCATTGAAGTCTATGACCTTCAAGTTGCATGAAAGTCGGACCAAAAAGTAGTTTATGAACTACTTTTTAAGTCGCACATATATGGTTACGATTGGAAAACATGGGGTACGACTTGTCATGCAACTTTGATGTCCAAAGTTGCATGACAAGTCACACAAGTGTGAATGAGGTAAACTGTACCATGGGGGGGGGGTTGAAAATCGGTCAGTGTTGATGGGGAAATCCCTCCTGCAGTGCTATTACTGCAGCAACACAATGATTAGAGTTGGCAGCTTTAGCTGGCGGCAGAAAAAAAAAAAAAAAAGCCACTGGTTGTACACAAGACGATCAATAGATCAACTTGTGTACAACCAGAGTGGCTATACATGGATCGAAATTCGGCTGGTCTCTGTTGGACCAACCAAATTTTTATTCATGTTTGGTTGACTAAACACTGGACTATAGACTTGGACATGCACAGTATAGTGGCTCCATGAACAAACGGTATACAGCCTTGTGGTATAGGCCGCAGCATCGGAACTTAGGGATTGGCTGATCACAGGTATATATTCTTACATACGCTGGGGGGGGGTTGCGGCAAAGGGGCCTGTTAGCAGGAGGTAAAAGGAAAGTACCCCTGTCCCTTGATAATGAAACTAAGCATTTAAAACTAGCTTTGCAATTCCAAAAACTGTTGAACGCATTAAGATGGGGGTCATTGAAATGCCTCATTGGAATTCTGATCTAATTTTTTTATTTTGTTCAAATTCTTCACATGTGGCATAAAGATCTTTAAAGGGCCAGTCCACCTCAATGGATTTTTCAGTTCTGGGTAGTCACTGGAGGGTCGATTCACCTACTGGCTTCTTACCTCCCTCAGGCTTACATGGAGGAATTTTACAATCAAAAATAAAATCAAAACAAAAATTGCAATAGGGGCAGCGAGACCATCTTTGAATGAAGTTGTAACTTTAGGTCACGGCTGGCATCACAAAAGATATAATTAACCAGAGAGAGCTTCAAACCTCCGGCAGCTAATCAGGACTGAATTACTGGCTTTGAGCAGAGAGTCTTTTAGCATCACAAGGATTGTCATTTGTTCCAGCTGGATGAAGTGCTAGTATGAGTGGTTCAAAGTTCCTATATGAAGGGACTAATAATCCAGCATTGTGTGCGCTTCCCACAGACCCTGACAGAAGAGTTGTCAGTTTGCTGAAAATTAACATTATTAAATTCATTTCCGTTGTGCACTTCAGGATTAGACCACATTCTCCAAAATGATGGCGATACCCTGACCTCCTCCAATACAGGCCGATCCTACTGCGTATTTACCACCACGGCGTCTGAAAAAGGGGAAAGAAAAAAAAAAAAAAAGTTACATCACATGATGGCAGCATGCTTTGTACAATACATCACTATGGGGCTGGACTGTCTGCAGCCAGAGAGGGCAGGGCTCAGTAGGAAAGGGCCCTCCTTGGCTGCTCATTTATGCAGGTCTTTCCTTTAAACCCCTTTCACCCCGGGGCAATTTTCTGGAGTTTTAGCACTAGAAAACTGTAACCTGCCTCCAATGCCGCCCAAATGCCTTCACACTGGGGCAGTGCGCTTGCAGGACATTAGAAAAAGTCCTGCAAGCTGCATCTTTGGGGCGGTTTGCCCATTGAAATGAATGCGCCTGAAGAGCCCTTCCGAAGCGCGGCATAACATGGGCGTTTTCAACCCCTTCTTTGCTGCTAATGCATGGGAGGTCCCAGTGTGAAAGAGGTCTTAGAGAACAGGATGGGCTTTTAAGAATCAACTTTTAGCTCAACTTCCTTTGGATTACATCATTCATTGCCAATACACCAGACTACTTTAAAAAAAAAAAAAAAAAAAACTCAGCATGGTCCTCTGTAAAGAAAAGGACAACTTCCCTTTTAGTGAAGTGGTGTTATAATAAATCCCCCACCTCCCCATTTGCAGCCCATGTGTAATACTAAAGCCGGAACACTCCAATCAGCTGCTGGTTTTCCAGCATGCACATCCGACAAAAGCCGGCTGAACGGACCGATAAACACGGCAGAATGTTGGCCAGTCTTTTTTGTACTGGCAAATGTCTGGACATTCTGCCCACATGTATGGGGCTTTAGACTCCAGGCAACAGGGACTACCCTGCCCGTTTTACAGAAGAAACCCTCCCTCGTGCAGTGGGGCTGTGCTCAAACTCCATGGGTTATCTGCTGGTTTTTGTCTAGGAGATTGAAGAGCCAAGATATACTCACCTAATCCGCTGACCCTCCCAACGCAAAACTGGTCCCTGCCGCTCCTGCCACACCCAAGACGCTTGTATGGTGGACTGTTCTGCTCTTGTTGTGAGAATGGCAGGAACAGTTCACTGCTGGACATGGGGGGAGCACCATTTTCCAAAGGATCGAGTACAAGCTCTGTGCTCACCCTTAGACAAATCAGTAGCTAATCCACGCAGTGTAGGCACAGACCCCCTGCATGGGTGGAAAAAGCAGCATGCTGGTTTTTTTCTCTCTGGAAGAGAAAAGCACCGGAGCACACTACACTGGTGTAAACCATATGACCAACATTCCATGCTTTGATGCAGAAAAATAAATAAATAAATCAAACAAACACACCACACCCTAGATGGCTAGGTGATCTCATTCCAATACCCACAAAAAATAAATTATTGGATTAAAATTGCATTTTTTTTTTTTTTTTTTTTTTAAATTGCATTTTTTGTACTTGCAGTGAAATCCTTTTCTTGGAGTCTATTGAGGGACATAGGAAATCTTACACCTTTGGGTTATATATACTGCCACAGGAGGAATGCACACTGCCAAACAAGAAACCTATTAGACCGGCAAAGGGTATAACCCCTCCCATTACTAGTGAGTCTCAGTTTTGCAGCAAAGCAGCGCCAAGAGCATGATCATAAAACACACAGAGGGGTTGGACCTGTGTACCTCAGACTCAAACTAAAAGTATACAAAAATAAAAACCCCCACACGTGTTCTCATCAATTGAAGGACACAGGAAGTCTTGAAGCACAAGTTGATCTTTGGAACATGTTACACGGTCCGCCCAAAATGTGGGCGTAACATGTTCCAGCATCTGCCGCCAATTACCCCTCAACCCTCCCCCTTAGCGTGCGGGGGATTGTCTCCCAAATTTAAACACATTGTGCCCGTGTAAGGCTCCACCCACACCGCACATCATTTGTTCATTCAGTTCCCAATGAATGAATGAAATATAACTACCGCCAGCCACCACAGCAGATGGCTTGTAGTTCTGAATGAACTGAAGTGATGAGCGCTCTCGTAGTTCATTCACAAGCCTTGCAGCTTTCAATGGACAACCAGTATGAAGAAGGTACAGACAGAAAGCTGCAGGGCTTGTCTGCAGAAGCTTCACCACTGCACCTCTGATTATGGGTGCAATGCCTTCCAGGCTCCTGCAGGAAAATAAGATAAAAGCACATTTTTTTTCCTCTCCAACAACATGTGCATTTATTTATTTTTCTTGAAAGGTGAACTTATCCTTTACATTATTAGAACATCTAAAAAGCAGTCCAATATAGGGATGAGGAAACCAACAATTGGCAACAGGCCAAATATAAACAGGAACTATAGACTGCTTGCAGCTCAAAAAGCCTCCTGAAGGACCTCACACCTGAAGCTGGAATCATACGAGGTATAAATGTCCACCTGGTCCGGGTGGCAGCCTTGCAAATCTGGGCAACTGAATATGCATTGCATAATCAAATTGAAGATTTATACATTAAAAACAGAGAAGCGATAGAAGGACTTGAGGTATAAGAGCCACATTTACACAACACTGATGGTGTAGCTGTACCTTAGTTCATGAGTAAGATGAGCTGTGATTCGAGAACCAGATGCAGCCAGCGGGTGGCCCAGAGCTATGGCTCCTCCATCCACATTAGTCTTCTCAGGATCCAGGCCTAGAGCCTTCTCCACCGACAGGTACTGAGCAGCAAAAGCCTCGTTCACCTAGGGACATAATCCATTAGAAAGACATTAATCCAGCAGAATGGACTTCACCACAAGTGACTCCTACCTTTTCCAATGGCTGGATACACAACCAATGTAAAACCTTATTTATGGGATAAAATAGAATATTGTTTGAAACCACTAAGACAATCTGCACCTTTACCAGTAAGGAATGTAATAAGTGGAAGGCATAGTGCCCAGAGGGGTATAGATGGAAGGCCTAGGTCTGCATGATCTTGGTTGGATCACAGAGGGACAAGGCTTCAGGGTGAGGCACGTGAATTAGCTGGAAGTCTGCTGCACTGGACTAGGTTGGAAAGGGGGGGGGCTGGTGTTACAAGGATGTTGGAGGATAGCTACTGATTACATTTGCTGTCCCCTCAAAATAACTCACACAGCCATTAACATCTAAACCGCTGGCAACAAAAGTGAGTACACCCCTAAGTGAAAATGTCCAAACTGGGCCCAAAATGTCAATATTGTGTGGCCACCATTATTTTCCAGCACTGCCTCTCTTGGGCATGGAGTTCAGAGCTTCACAGGTTGCCACTGTAGTCCTCTTCCCCTCCTCCATGATGACATCACAGAGCTGGTGGATGTTAGACCTTGCGCTCCTCCACCTTTCATTTGCGGATGCCCCACAGATGCTCAATAGGGTTTAGGTCTGGAGACATGCTTAGCCAGTTCAGCACCTTTACCCTCAGCTTCTTTAGCAAGGCAGTGGTCGTCTTGGAGGTGTGTTTGGGGTCGTTATGCTGCCCTGCGGCCGGGTCTCGGAAGGGAGGGGGGGATCATGCTCTGCTTCAGTATGTCACAGTACATGTTGCCATTCATGGTTCCCTCAATGAACTGTAGCTCCCCAGTGCTGGCAGCACTCATACAGCCCCAGACCATGACACTCCTACCATCATGCTTGACTGTAAGCAAGACACTTGTCTTTGTACTCCTCACCTGGTTGGTTGCAGCCACACACACTTGACACCATCTGAACCAAATAAGTTTATCTCGGTCTCATCAGACCACAGGACATGGTTCCAGTAATCAATGTCCTTAGTCTGCTTGTCTTCAAACTGTTTGTGAGCTTTCTTGTGCATCATCTTTATAAGAGGCTTCCTTCTGGGATGACCAATTTGATGCAGCGGTGTATGGTCTAAGCACCGACAGGCTGACCCCCCCCACCCCTTCAACCTCTGCAGCAATGCATGCAGCACTCATACGTCCATTTCCCAAAGACAACCTCTGGATACGATGCCGAGTACGTGCACTCAACTTCTTTGGTCAACTATGGCGAGGCCTTTCTGAACAGAACCTGTCCTGTTAAACCGCTGTATGGTCTTGGCCACCGTGCTGCAGCTCAGTTTCAGGGTCTTGGCAATCTTATAGCCTAGGCCATCTTTATGTAGAGAAACAATTCTTTTTAGAGATCCTCCTCAGAGTTCTGTGCCACAGAGGTGCCATGTTGAAGATCCAGTGACCAGTATGAGAGGGATAACACCAAAAATTTAAACATACCTGAGACCTTGTAACACTAACAAGTCACATGACACCAGGGAGGGAAAATGGCTGATTGAGCCCAACTTGGATATTTTCTCTTAGGGGTGTACTCACTTGTTGCCAGCAGTTTAGACATGAAATGGCTGTTTTGAGGGGACACCATTATACAAGCTGTACACTCACTACTTTACATTGTAGCAAAGTGTTGAGCGAGAGATTATATCTATACACACAGTTTTTCTTAAACATAAAAGTTAAAGTGTAAAACAGCACCTACATTGCCCCACACACCCCCAAACATGCACATAGGGTGCCCAAGTGTATGTAAATGGAGACTGAGCCACACACACACACGTTGGGAATGAGGGTAATAATTGTAGGGACATAATTCATGGTTAACTGTAAACTGATAACCTGTAAAAACAGGGGTAGGCAACCCTAAGAGGTGGCAATCTACATGAACAACATGGGAGAAGTCAAAGATCACTGGGAACAGTGTCGCCTCCTCACAGCAGATTTAAACATCTAATTGCCATACTATAGTGTTGCCATTGTGTGCATTGCACGACAATCATGGGTTTAAATCAGGTGGTGTGGAGGCAACATATCACCTCTTTCCTGCTGCTGGCACCACTCTGGAAACCGCTAGGAGGGATAAGAGGTGGAGTGCAGTTGATATCAGTCGGCATGGGACAGGAGCCAGCACTACAGAGGAGGCATTGGCTCATCTTGCTCCCTACTACAGCTTTAACTTTACAAGTAGTCCCTCTGCATTGCACTCTGATGCTCTGGAATTACAGGTCAGCAAGCCCAGACCACGTTCTACCAGTCAACCTGTCTGATCTACAGGTGGATCACGATCTACAGGTTGCTGACCCCCTGCTATAAAGGCTTTTAAAGCGTCACCCATGGACAATTTTGGGTACCGCAGTTCACCATTTTACAGGCATGTGCAATTTTTAGGCTTGAGGTTTGGTTATCTTTATTTAATGCATCTTTTATATTTTTACCATAAGAAATCAGATATTATATTGTGTTCACTAAAATTTCATTACACTGCATTTTTTTTCCTAAAGCTTAGCTGGAATTGAAGTAGGCAAACAAATTAAGAGTCCATCTAAAAGCTACATGTTAAATCTAAAAACGATGATATTCAAAAGGGTGGCACCACTGCTGCAGAATGAACAGTGGGATATCTCTGTATAAGGAAGAGGCAAGTCAATGGATCTAATGGCGGGATCAACGGGTAATAGATCTTTGTTACTGGAAGGACTGAGAAAAACAAAAGACGGTTTTGTAAGGACTGCATCACATGTGATCTTTGCTGGAGGCTGGGTTCACACTGCAGCACGGAGCGGCTCACAGCAGAGGTCCGGTGCGCCACCATTCACCGTTTCAAGTCTGATGATTTCAGCCCAAAATTTTGGCTGAAACAGACCAGAAGACACAGCAGAGCAACTCCAGAAAAAAGTGTGAACTGGCTCCATAGAGAGCCCGTCACAATCTCCTGACATGCGAACTGGATGTGAGGAAAACTCCATCCGATTCGCAATAGTGTGAACCCAGCCTTAGTCAATAATTCCACTTAATGTAAAGGAGGTTTACCTCCACAAGATCCATGTCCTTCAGGGCTAGGCCAGCTTTCTTCAGTGCTTCAGTAATGGCAGGAACGGGGCCTGCAAAACAGAAATCATCCTTGTAAAAACAGAGAAATAGGGAAAAAATAAATAAATAAATAAAAAGGGGGGGGTGGTGGGGATGAATGGTCTACATCATAATTCAGCCAACAAGTTAGCAGACAAACCTTTAGGCCCGACAGCTCCCTAAGCAGAGAGCTGAAGACTGTCAATCAGCATCTCTCCACTCTGCCCCCTCCCTGGAGAGCTGAGCTGTGGAGGGACAGGGGGAGCGGCCAGCTCAGGCTCTCAGCAACTCACTGAGAGGCATCAGTCCAGGCATCTGGCAGATCCAGACTTTCACTGTTGCAATAACACGGACCCTGGACCGATTTCTGCGAGGTCAGCAGAGAGCTGACTTCATTCCGCTCTCTGCTGAAAACAGGTCACAGGAGTGCAAAACAAACTGTACTCCTGTCAGCCATAGGAGAAGTCCAGCCAAATGAGCTTTGTCTATACTTCTCCTTTAAAAAGTTATTGTAAAATTCACCTGTTAAAACAAACCAAACCATTCAGTTTAAAATAGAAATGAAAGGCAAAAGCATTTGTATAGAGATTCAAAAATAAAATAAGAAACCCCCCCCCCCACACCGAGCTTCCCAGTGAATGGCTGTGCAGAGGGTGAGTGTCAGGATAAGTTTGATCATTGGAGGAGAGCACACAGAGTTCCCAGTATAGCTACAGAACTGACTACAGGCTACTCTCCCTGCTTAGTGTGGTCAGTTTCTATTAAGACAGCAGAGTGACTGGCAGAAACCCCAAGGATTTCACACAAATGAAGCAATACAAAGAGAACAGGATACTTTCTTATAGCAGTACATGGTACAGCAGGCTCACATAAGGAATATGAAATGTTGGGTGTAACAAAATGCTTTATTTTTTTTAAACTCAGAAGTCTTTTGAGATTGGGGGGGGGGGGGGGTGTGAAGTGTATACACACACACACACACATTAGATAAGTACCACATAAGATACAAACAAACAATGTAATGTCCCAGTATCCCCACTGTACCCAATCACCTTCACATTCTGTTTTTGTTGGCAGCATACCCCAGTGTCCTACCGTCAAGCCAAATCGTATCTATACCACACATGCATTTACAAGATTCTATCTAAAATTAAGTCAACAGGTGATAATCATGCGTGTCAAGCCATGGCGACCACGCCACCTGGAATGTGTGTCGGTAACAAACGCTTTAAATCACAGACTTAGGTGTACCTTAGGCCTCATGCACACTGGGCATAACAAAAAAAAAAAAAAAAAAATGCACTTTTACGGCCAGAGG
>NW_027507790.1:249191577-249234077 GCF_037356315.1 Lithobates pipiens
AGGGGGGCAGGGGCGAGGTTCCCACTACCGTTAATCTCAGTTAGCCAAATCAGGAGAGAGGGGGCAGGGCCGAACCAGGCCTCCATATCTGAATGGACGCTGGGAGCCATGACTCCGCTCCAGTGCCCCCATAGCAAGCTGCTTGCTGTGGGGGCACTCACCGGGGAGGGGCCAGGACTGCTGAAGAGGGACCTGAGAAGAGGAGGATCTGTGCTGCTCTGTGCAAAACCACTGCTCAGGAGCAGGCAAGTATAACAGGTTCCCCCCCCACCCCCCAAAAAAGGACTGGACAATCATTCAAATTTGGGCTAGTTACTAAAACTGCAGAATCTGGTGCAGCTCTGCATAGAAACCAGTCAGCTTCCAGATTTTATTGTCAAAGTTTAATTGAACAAACTGAAGCTTTTAGGTCGATTGGTTATTATGCACAGCTGTACCAGATTCTGAGTGCTCCGGTTTTAGTAAACGTCCCCCAAAGTGTTCCTTACCGAGGCGTTCCCAGCAGTCACCACTCCATCCTTCTTGAACACCGTTGGCAGTTTGGCCATCTGCTCCAGGGTAGTCTGGGGTCTCGGGTGCTCGTCTTGCTCCATTTTTACAGGTCCTTTCTTTGTTTTTAAATCAATCGGGGCCATTTCTGCAGTGAAGCGCCCAGCGTCCTGAGCTAAACAGATGAAAAAGCCAGAAGGTTACACTACGGAGGCAGGAATTGCAGTTAGACCGCCCCCAATGCACAGAATTTACACCACTTTGGTAAAAGTTTGTAGACATTTGACCATCATAACCCATCAGTAAAATGCTTAAAAAAAAAGTTAAGTACATTACAGAGGACTTCATATTTAAGACTACCTGGGTGATGCCTGGGGGGGGGGGGGGGGGGGGATCAGCTGATGTTAGTTTTAAAAGCTGAACTCCAGGCAAAAAACAGCTGTATATGTAATACAGTGCTTTGAAAAAGTATTCACACCCCTTGGAATTTTCCACATTTTGTCATGTTACAACCAAAAACGTAAAATTTACTTTATTGGGATTTTATGTGATAGACCAATACAAAGTGGCACATAATTGGGAAGTGGAGGGAAAATGGTTTTCACATTTTTTTTTCCAAATAAGAGATCTGAAAAGTGTGGCGTGTATTTATATTCAGCCCCCTTTACTCCGATACCCCTAACTAAAATCTAGTGCAACCAACTGCCTTCAGAAATCACCTAATTAGTAAATAGAAGCCACCTGTGTGTATTTTATTCTCACTATAAATACAGCGGTCCTGTAAAGCCCTCAGAGGTTTGTTAGAGAACCTTAGTAAACAGCATCATGGAGACCAAGGAACACACCAGACAGACCAGGGATAAAGTTGTGAAGTTTAAAGCAGGGTTAGGTTATAAAAAAAAAAAAAAAAAAAACACACACAACACACATCACACATCACCAAGCTTTGAACATCTCATGGAGCACTGTTCAATCCATCATTTGAAAATGGAAAGCGTATGGCACAACTGCAAACCTACCAAGACATGGCTGTCCACCTAAACTAACAGGCCGGGCAAGAAGAGCATTAATCAGAGAAGCAGCCAAGAGAGGCCTATAGTAACTATGGAGGGGCTTCAAAGATCCACAGCTCAGGTGGGAGGATCTGTCCACAGGACAACTATTAGTCGTGCACTCCACAAATCTGGCTTTTATGGAAGAGTGGCAAGAAGAAAGCCATTGGAAATCCCATTTGCAGTTTGCAAATAGCCATGTTGGGGGGGAGACCCAGAAAACATGTGGAAGAAGTTGCTCTGGTCAGATGAGACTAAAAATAGAAATTTTAGGCCTAAAAAGCAAAAATAAATAAATAAATAAATAAATAAATAAAAAAAAAAAAAATAAAAATAAAAAATACGGCATGTGTGGTGGAAAACGAACACTGCACATCACCCTGAACCCCATCCCCACCGTGAAACATGGTGGTGGCAGCATCATGTTGTGGGGATGCTTTTCTTCAGCAGGGAAAAGGAAAGCCCCCCTTCCTCAAAGCACCCCCCTATGTTGAGGGCACGCGGCCTGATACGGCTCAGGAGGGGGGGGAAATGCTCGCTTGTCTGCACCCCCTTTCCTGGCCAACCGGGCTGTGTGCTCGGATAAGGGTCTGCTATGGACTTTGGGGGGACCCCCATGCTGTTTTTTTTCGGCGTAGGGGTTCTCCTTTAAATTCATACCAGGTGACAGGGCCAGCGAGGTGTCAATCTCACCGATGGAAACGGCAACATTGACTTCCTTCGCTAGTCCCGGCTACCTGGAGCCACGTTCAAAATGAACGTACTTCTCTGTGTGCGGGCAAGTCCGTTCATTTCAAAAGTCCGGCTGACTAGCACACAGACGGGTGGATTGTCTGCCGGACTGCCGAGTCCGGTGGACAATTTTGAGTCAAAACTTCTTTCTAAGTCCGCCGGAGCCCACATACGGGCGGATTGTCCGGCAGACTCTGGTCCGCGGACCAAGTCCGCCGGATAGTCCAATCGTGTGTACACGGCATTAGAGTATGCAAAAGACTTGAGACTGGGGTGGAGGTTCACCTTCCAGCAGGACAACCCTAAAAATACAGCCAGATCTACAATGGAATGGTTTAGACTAAAGCATATTCATGTGTTAGAAAGGCCCAGTCAAGGTCCAGACCTAAATCCAATCCAGAATCTGTGGCAAGAAAACTGCTGTTCACAGACGTTCTCCATCCAATCGGATTGCAAAATGTCTCAAGCTAAGAATGGTCACAAATGTCACTCTCAAGATGTGCAAAGCTGGTAGAGACATCCCCATAAAGACTTGCAGCTGTAATTGCAGTGAAAGGCGGTTCTACAAAGTATTAACTCAGGGGGGCTGAATACAAATGCACGCCACACTTTTCACATATATTTGTTAAAAAAAATAAAAATAATATAAATATATATATATATATATATATATATATATATATATATATATATATATATATATATATATATATATATATATATATATATATATATATATATATATATATATATATATATATATATATATTTTTTTTTTTTTTAATAGTAACATTATATATTTGAAAACCATTTATAGTTTTCCTTCCACTTCACAATTTGCATTGGTCTGTCACATAAAATACATGTTCTTGGTTGTAACATGACAAAATGTGGAAAATGGGGTATGAATACTTTTTCAAGGCACTGCACATATATGTATATAGGCCATTTACCTGCCAAAATATTTGCATTTCTGTCCATCCAGTCCTAAGATTTACACAGTTCCGCTCACCAGCACACAGAAAGATACTGATATTTCTCCACTTCAGATAACAATTACAAGTCTTGTCCCTCCCTACACCCACTCTAAAGTAGAAACAGCCTACTCTCATCTGTCACTCTTCTCTCCCACTATCAGCAAGCCAGTTACGCAGGCCATAGACGGTGCAAAATTTTGTACAGTACAGTTCCCCCATCAACACAGACAGTGCTGAAATCCCTCCTGTCGAGATAGTGGGGGTTATTTACTAAAGGCAAATTCACTTTGCACTACAAGTGCAAAGTGCACTTGAAATTGCACTCGCTGTAGATCTGAGGGGGGACATGCAAGGAAAAAAAAAAAAAAAAAAAAAAAAAAAAAGCATTTTAGCTTGCACATGTTTGCTAAAATCAGCAGAGCTTCCCCTCATTTCAGATCTACCCCTCAGATTTACAGCAATTGCACTTCCAAGTGCACTCTACAAGTGCTAAGTGGATTTGCCTTTCGTAAACAACAACCCCCCCCATTGTGTTCTTTGGGTGGGTGAAGCTGTCCCCACTAGAACAGTGATAATTGTTAGCAGCTATAGTAGCCACTGGCGATAATTGCAAGTAAATGCGGAAGGCTAGTTGTATCAAGTTGATCGAACAACTTGGTACATTCAGCCTGCCCACACATGGTTCTAATCTCTGGCAATTCCTTCTAATCCAGACATTATCGAACCATCCATGTCCAGGCTTACACTGCAGTACATTTTGGCTCATTGTGTTTTGAGCTTTGCTGTACAGACCAATACATTTTCTGCATTCATTTGTGCTCTTTATATCTCCCTGGAGTTCAGCTTTAAGTATCAGGAAGAGAACTTCATTCTACTTTACACTAAACACATTCTAAGGTTAACCTATACTAGTGCAAACCACTCTTACCAGGCCTGACAGACTACAACCCTCCTTGGCTAGGATGGCAGGCGTGGTCCCATCTACAAACAAGTGGGTTTCTCAAATTACTCACCGGCTTTCCATCTCTGTTGGCTCCGGTAGCCAAGGTTGTCACATTCCTGCCGGGAGATTCCATACTTTTCAGCCAGGTTCTCAGCTGTGATTGCCATGGGGGTCTTTATCATGGAATCAGTAAGGCCAGCCCAGAGAGTATCCTCCATCTAGGGGTGAATAGAACAGTTACAGAGTTATGAGCGTCCAATTTCATTTTCACAGAAAACCTCCAAACCATGGCAGTATATGGGGGGGGGGGGGGTCTGTATGCTGTACACCCCTGCTCGTGTCACTGGATCATATCTTTTACTACAACATTGGGACTAATCATGTGACTAGAGCGGCTCAGCGGGAGATCTCTCCGTTGATCTCCGCTGAGCCCGCGGATGACAGGTCCCTCTCTGCTGAGCGGGGAGGGGCTTGTCCAGTGCCGCTGGTCTCTATGGAGAGATCAGAATAAAACAGACAGCATGTCCGTTTTCATCAGATCTCACCTGATACTATAGGGACGGATCTAGATGTAGGGCCATCTGTCTGCTTTTGGCAGATCGGAACGGGTCGGATGTCAGCAGACATGTCTCCGCTGACATCCATCGCTCCATAGACCAGCACGGAGCACCCATTCAGGTCCGCTGTTAAAACTGACAGGTGGACCTGAACGGTCCGTCAGTGTAAAAGGGGCCTTACACCACCTGCCAGAACACCCATCTCATCATATCACCCCTCGACATCAGCCTACCACCATAACACCCCTCTTATCATATAACCCCTCCCCCCAACATCAACCTACCACCATAACACCCCTACAAGTCATAACATCCCATCACCCCTCCCTCCACCATAACACCCCTACAATCCCATCCCAACACATCACCTCTCCCTCCACATCAACCTATTAACATAATACCCCTACAATGAAAACACTCATCTCCATCAGATCACCCCTCCCTGCGCATCAACTGCTTTGACAGCCAGCAAGTTTTTCTGTCTCCAAACACTGAGGATCCATCTAGATCCAGAGATGTTACATTGGCAGAGACAGCAGCGTTGCAGCATTGGCTGGCTGACTTTGACAGCAGCGGAAGCCAATGAGGACAGAAAGGGGGCGAGGACAAAGCTCTGCATCTGAATGGACACAGGGAGCTGTGGTTTGGCTCTGGTGCCCCCATAGCAAGCTGGTTGCTGTGGGGGCACTCAACAGGAGGGAGGGGCCAGGATCTCCGAAGAGTGACCCTAGGAGAGGAGGATCTGGCCTGCTCTGTGCAAAACCAACTGCACAAGGCAGGCAAGTATAACTTTTTTTTTTTTTTTAATTCTTAAAAAGAACACCACACACGACTTTAGTATCACTTCAAATCCCCTACAGCAACCAGTTATATTCAAATCTGTGATGGAAAATTACAGAGATGCAAGTCCAGTGTTTGTCAGACTTTCTTCAACACTGTCTGTACCTTGAGATCCACTCCCAGCTTGGTTCCAAATCGGATATTTCGCACGGCATAAGGAGACTGGCTCATGCTCTCTGACCCTCCACACAGGACGATCTCCGACTCTCGTAAGGCGATTTCCTGGGCAAAGTAAAAGGAGGAGGAGGAGAAGACATTTATGGATTGAATCTTATCAAAAATTGTCAACCTGCAATCAGTTGCTTCCATGCAATAACGGTTACACGTAGAACATTCTGTAGGCAAATATTGTTCTATCAGAAAGAGTAAAGGCGTGCTTTAAAGCAAAACCCCAACTAAAACCTTTTTTTTTTTAATTTATTTTTGTATAGAGTGGGAAAGGGTTTAAAGCCTCTGGTAGGTATTACTGTGCTTGTTGAGATTTCCCCCCTCACTTCCTGCAGGAGCACGAGGGGATGAGAAATCTTTTAACATGGACACAACGTCCTTAAATGGGAAGGAGGAAAGCAGGTGGGGCCCAAGCTGCTGAGTCTTTGCTTGTATATAAAAGGTGGGGGGGTGAGAGAAGAGAGACCGACTCAAGGCGCTCAGCTTAACCACTTAAGAGTGGTTGTATACTCGCACCGAATAAAAAAAATAAAATAAAAAAAGGCCTGCAAGGCAAAGGCATAATAACCTAGTATGCAGTTCATATTAGCTCATTTTGAGTTACTCATCTTAGAACGAGGCCTTGGCATCTGATCCCGGTCCACGCAGAGGGAGCTGACAGAGATTATATATATATATATATATATATATATATATATATATATATATATATATATATATATATATATATATATATATATATATAATTCCCCCCCCCCCCCCCCCCCCGTAAGATAGTTTTTTCTTTTTCAAAATTGTCGCTCATCTTTTGTTTATAGCAAAAAAAATAAAAACCGCAGAGGTGATCAAATATCAACCAAAGGAAGTTCTATTTGTGGGGGGGGGGAGCCATCAATTTTGTTTGGGTACAGCGTCTCACGACCATGCAGTTGTCAGTTAAAGCGACGCAGAGCCGTATCACAAAAAGTGGCAAATGGTCACTGAGCAGCCAAATCTTCTGGGGCTCAAGTGGTTAAGCAAGCAATAAAAACGATGAACACCTATGTTAACATATACCTGGCATCCATTGACGACGGACTGGAAGCCGGAGCCGCACAGTCTGTTGACCGTTAGAGCCGGGACAGGAATGGGGATGCCGACACGGAGGCCTACATGTCTGGATAAGTAGATGGCATCACTGGCAGTCTGCAAAAAAAAAAAAAAAATACAGATTCAGATCAGATTAATGGCGAGCTCTCAGGAGAACATTTCTGTACAGCTGCTACAGCCAGAATTAAGACATTAGAACTTTTCACAACACATTCATCACACAGGAATAATGACAGATATAGAACATCTAAACAAGAAAAAAAAAAAAAAAAAAAAAAATACAGAAGAATAAAATTACTTTAAAGCAGGTATTTCTGCCTTGCTATCATGTGAATAAAACCTGATGGGAGTCAATGATTACAAAGTACTATCTAAAGCAATAACTTATTTCCAAACCAAGCTTACCCCTTCCCCCCCTCCCCCCTCACAAAAAAAACAAAAACAAAAAAAAAAAAGCCACCAACTCAAATGTAGCTGCAGTGCTCACCTTCAATTTGGACCTGTACCTTGCAGTACATGTTCTCTTGCACAAGACGGTCTCAGTCTTCCACCCAGTGGAACTTAAACCAGAGGACTGGGGACAGACAGTGTAAATGGCGCCAAAACTCCCCCCCCCCCCCAAAAAGAGCATAACCACTGTGCCCTGTAGTCATTTTGTATTCTACATTAGCAAAAGTGTACCTGTAAAGGTTAGGCATGGGGAGAGTTTTTTTTTTTTTTTTGGGGGAGTTGAGTTGATGGCAGGTGCAGTGAGGGGTGACGGTAGTTGTGCAGTGATAACAGTGAGGGAGCACACAGGAGCTGTCAGGTGGCATGCAGTGTGAAGATGCAATGGTAGTGGTGGGAGGGGGGGGGGGGGGGGGGGGTGATAAGGGTCCGGTGCAGCGATGATTGGGGGAGCAAAGCGAGGGTATGCAGACTAAGTGGTGGAAATGCAGAAGTAGCTCAGACATAGTGGCGAGAGTGAGGGCAGCATGCAAGAGGGTCAGATGCCATGGCGCACACACACACGCTTCCTTCTAATCAGGGTAAATAGTAAAGCGTATGGCCAAAATGTTTTATTTTTTTATTACAGGGTTCCACTATGTCGGTGTTAAAATCACCAAACACTACTCTACACTGTATGTATGTTATCACACCAGGAATCCCATGGGGTGCAGTGCGATCAGATTTAAACCCATTAATTTTGAATAAGTGGAATTGCACTGGACCATACCAAAAAGTAGTGCAGCAAAAAATAAATAAAAAAAATAAAACACAAACACAACACACCCCAAACACACACACAATTATATACTGCAACTTCTGTACCATGCAATCCGGTGCAGGCACATGCACTGCATTTGGGGTGTTAGTGGTGACACTCCCGCTGCAGATTGCAACTGCAGTGCATTTTGAAGACAATGCAGGAAACGGGGGTGGAATGTCGGTTCCCTGCACAGTGTTCTGGTGTGAACAGACAGTTAAGAGATTCAAGTGGGGCAGTGATGGCGAACCTTGGCACCCCTGATGTTTTGGAACTACATTTCCTCATGATGCTCATGCACTCTGCAGTGTAGTTGAGCATCATGGGAAATGTAGTTCCAAAACATTTGGGGTGCCAAGGTTCACCATCACTGGGCTAGGGGATTTCTGCTCACATATTCCACTGGGGACAACTCTAAGACTTTGTTGTTTCTCCCCCCCCCCCCCCGGCACTCTGTGATAATGATCACCAGTACAAACGACCCCACAAAAAACACAAAACACACTACATTCTTTTATACCTGAGCGACATTTCCAAAAATCACACTATCCACAGCATCAGGGGCCACATTGCCCGCGGCAAGGGCGGCTTTCGCTGCGATCTCTCCCAAGTCTGTTGCGCTGTGATCCCTGAGAACTCCCCCAAAGGTACCAAATGGGGTTCTCTTAGCAGCGACAATAAAGACACCTACAAAACAAAAAACGTATATTATAAATACACATTTATAAATATGATACCGTACATTACATGTGTGGTCAGACTTTCCCCCACACCATAGCTATAGAATGCTTGTCTGATCTGCTAAACCCACGCATCATGGGTAATTAAAATAACACACACACCTTAATGGAGCCGAACCTTGAACCTCAGGGCGGATTCATACTGGTACGTCAAACACTCCAACATTGGGCACTCATGTCACATGACGTGTGAAAATCAATGTTTCCCTATGAGGACCGTCTTAACTTGGTTTCAAAGTTTCCCACAGAGGCAGGCCGGGGCTAGCACTCTGCAAGATACTCTAATCAGCCTTATCTCTATACACCTGGAGCAGAGGTTCTTTTTCTTGTTAACTGGTCTGACACAAGTCGGTCCGAAAATGCTCCCTGCACCACTTTAGTCCGACTTTGATCCTACTTCAACCCACTGAATATCACTGAAATTGGATCAAAGTCAGATCGCCGTCTTCAGTGATCCGACTTTGGCACACAACTTGTGCTTCTGTTCTTTTGATCTTGAAGGGGAACTCCACGCCAAAATAACACACCACACATGGCATGGGTTTCCCCTCCAAGAGCATACCAGGCCCTTTGGTTTGGTATGAATTTTTAGGGGAACTCCCCCAACAAACAGCATGGGGGGTACCCCCAAAATCCATACCAAACTCTTATCCGAGCACACAGCCCGGAATTCACATAGGGTGGGGGGGGGGGGTCGGGATCTGGGGGCCACCTTTGTTCCAGATTCCAATAAGCCCCCTGCCCGCAGACCCCAACAACCAAGCATGGGTGGGGTGGTGTCGCATGGCCCCCCCTGCCCTAAAGTGCACCCCTCCACCCAATACGGATTTTTTTTTGGGGGGGGGGGGTGTGCGCACGCGACTCCCACACTTTTTTTCAGTGTGGGAGGTTCCTGGTAAAATCCATACCAGACAGAAGGGCCTGGTATGCTCTTGGAGAGGGAACCCATGGCATGTTTTATTTCCCCCCCCCCCCTTTTGCCATACCCCCTAAAGATTCATACCGGACGCAGTGCCTGGTATAGTCAGGGATCAAAGTCCGATCCCTGTTCATTGAAGTCGGACGTCAAGTCGCAAAGCAAAGTCGAATCCAAAGTGGTACAACTGTCCTGTCGTACCAGTGTGAACCCAGCCTTAGTGCTGCAAGCCACCAACCTCTACTTTTTTTGGAGTTTCCATTCTTCGGGTCAGTTTACTCAATTTTGCATTAAAAGTTCATTGCTGCAATTCAGAGCCCTTTATTCTGAATGGCACCCCACCGCACCCGCTGATGGACGAGCTTTGCAATGGTGTGGCAAAAGGTCAAAGAAATAGTGCATGCATGCTTGCACCGCAGCAAACATTACTGTGCTGGCACTGCATGCTCAGCATAAGGTGCACACATTCACAGCATCAATGAATGTGTATTGACCCATGTTCCGAAGGAAGGAAAGAAGGGAAAAAAGGAAAGAAGGGAAAAAAGGAAAGAAGGGAAAAAAGGAAAGAAGGGAAAAAAGGAAAGAAGGGAAAAAAGGAAAGAAGGGAAAAAAGGAAAGAAGGGAAAAAAGGAAAGAAGGGAAAAAAGGAAAGAAGGGAAAAAAGGAAAGAAGGGAAAAAAGGAAAGAAGGGAAAAAAGGAAAGAAGGGAAAAAAGGAAAGAAGGGAAAAAAGGAAAGAAGGGAAAAAAGGAAAGAAGGGAAAAAAGGAAAGAAGGGAAAAAAGGAAAGAAGGGAAAAAAGGAAAGAAGGGAAAAAAGGAAAGAAGGGAAAAAAGGAAAGAAGGGAAAAAAGGAAAGAAGGGAAAAAAGGAAAAAAAGGAAAGAAGGGAAAAAAGGAAAGAAGGGAAAAAAGGAAAGAAGGGAAAAAAGGAAAGAAGGGAAAAAAGGAAAGAAGGGAAAAAAGGAAAGAAGGGGGGGGGGTGTGTGAACAACCCCTCTAGGGAACTTGTCCTAGGAGATTTAATTTATGGACTTGGAAAAAACCTGTGACATCAGAGCAAAAAAGGCAGGAAAAAATATATAAATAAATAGATCTTCCCACTTTTTCAGGGTCAGGGACTTAGAAATACTAAAGCCTAAGAACAAGAATAAGCATAAAAGCCAGGCAGCTAGCAATTTCTACTAGTGTCAGACTTTTTTTTGTGGGATTGTGCGATGCCCTGGGTTCTTCCACACTGGATAAACAGAAATCACACACAAAATATAATATCTCTTCTTCAGGCCGGTTGTGTGGCACACAGGGTCCTCTTCCCCCGGCACTCTGATGCAGGCATGATATCAGTGGTGTGCATTGCAAGAATTCACCTATGGTGCCCCGCAATCACAGTATTCCTGCGAGGTGTCATTCAGCCTGGAAGATTGAGGACATCTTGTGGTGAATTGGAAGTACTGCGGAGGACAGCTCCAGATTAACGTAGAACTATAGGCAAAACTACCCCCCGCCGCCATTTTGTAATGAGTAAAGAAGGGTTAGAACCCCTGTTAGGATTTGTTTTCTTTCATCATCTGTGCCCCATAGCCACACAGGAAGTGAGAGGAAATCTCTGCAAATGAAAAGGAATTCCTCTGGGACTTCCAGGTCACCAAAACTAGTTTCCCTGATTGAAAGAATTCCCTCTCATTTTCTGGGGACAACCCAACTTGGAATTTTTTCACTTTCAATGAAAATGGGAAAACAGGACAAAGAAGGTGAATCTCCTTAATGGGGACACAGACATCAATAAAAACTGACAAGTGTTATAATCCCTCTCCATTTTTTGTTCTTATAAAAAAAAAAAAAAAAAAAAAAAAAAAAGTTTTGCCTTTAGTTATAACTTTAAAAGATGGGCAATTTATTTTTTTGTTGCTGCCAGGGGAACATTTTATTACATATATTTTTTTTCCTGGGAGTGGGAATTTAAAAGGGTTTAGTTTCAGCCTAAACACTCTTCTTTAGATGGTATAAATGGTCCGAACCTCTGTCAGATCTGTATTGCTGCTTGTGAGCTTGCTTAGAGCAGGGGTCATCAACCCCCGGTCCGCGGCCCACTACCGGGCCGTAGCGTCTTTGCAGCCGGGCCACGGCAGGCTGTAAGACACCGGTGGATCAGAGAGGAAAGCGGGTGGGCGAATAAGAGAAGCGGGCTGGCGAGCAGAGACGACATCTCTCTCCGCCCGCCTAGCATCCCCACTCTTCCACCCTCACAACGTGCGGAATGTCGGCGGTGCGGCGGGGAGCAGAGAGATGACATCATCTCTCCCTGCCCGCCTAGCATCACCGCTCTTCTGCCCTCACAGCATACAGAATGTTGGAGGTGCGGCGGGAAGCAGAGAGATTACATCATCTCTCACTGCCCGCCCCGCATCTCTGCTCTCCTGCCCTCATTTAAGAAAGACCACTGAACCAGTGTCACCAATGCAGTGACAATCCTCATCTGGTGGCACTGGCGGGTGATGTGGCAAGTGGCATTCCTTAACTGGTGGCAGGCAGCGTGGCATTCTTCAACTGGTGGCAGACAGCGTGGCATTCCTTCTCTGGTGGCACAGGCAGGTGATGTGGCAAGTGGCATTCCTCAACTGGTGACAGGCAGGTGATGTGGCAAGTGGCATTCCTCAACTGGTGACAGGCAGGTGATGTGGCAAGTGGCATTCCTCAACTGGTGACAGACAGCGTGGCAAGTGGCATTCCTCAACTGGTGACAGGCAGGTGATGTGGCAAGTGGCATTCCTCAACTGGTGACAGACAGCGTGGCAAGTGGCATTCCTCATCTGGTGGCACAGGCAAGTGACGTGGCAAGTGGCATTCCTCATCTGATGGCACAGGCAGATGATGTGGCAAGTGGCATTCCTCAACTGGTGGCAGGCAGCGTGACAAGTGGCATTTCTCATCTGGTGGCAGGCGACTTGGAAAGTGACACACTCAGGGCTCCCACTGATTCTGCATTATGGCGAGTTGAACTATTTCATTTATATTACAATGTAATATAAGTAATAATGCGCTTCAATCATTCTGACACCATACCAACCATGGTGCCATGATGATTGAAGTACCAACAGCCGAACACCAGCTATTGTCCAATAAATTGCCGGCAAAATTCGCTCCCCCCCCTCCTCCCCCCTCATGTGTGAGTACATCACCCCCAGTCCCTCGCCGGGCCGTGGCACAATTTTCTTCCATGCAGCCGGTCCCAAAAAGGTTGGGGACCACTGGCTTAGAGCCCCCTCCCCCCACACTGCAGTGGTCACCAAAATAGGAAGCTAGGAAAATCTCCCCTACGAGGACACATTTAGCATAAAAATTATTTGTTGTGCCAAAAATATGGGGACTCCCTTTGCAGACTTTTCAAGAACATGAAGGAATGCGGTCGGGCTACTATACACAGCCAGCAGCCACAATGGTTAGTTAATCAGTATGCAGATTATGAAAGTCACGGGAGAGTCCTGATCTGTACATTTGTTCAAGGTCAGCAATGCAAAGTCTCAGCGCAAGGCAATAAGCACGAGAGTCAGGCAACTTCTGAGGGAGAGGTCAGCCATGACAGCCTCTATAGCAAACTCATGACAGGTTTCCTTCAAAACTCACTTGTATTTTTTTTTTTTTTTTTTTTTTAATCAGAATGGTGAAGGGCGAGACCCCCGGTTAGGTTTTTATTACAGTATGTTCACCCATTATGGGGACTCACTGCACTTCCTGTCCCTGAGACAGTCACTGAAGCAGGAAGTGAGGAGGAATCTCCCCAGAGGGGACACAGACAGCAATAGTCACCTGACCGAGGGTATCCACCTTCCCAGCTCCATCCACTCAGTGCAACCAGCAACAGTATTCCTGATCACCGCCACTCCAGTACCACAAAAAAATAAAAAAAAAATAAATAAATAAAAAGTAAAAAACCCACACTTTGTGCCGAAAACCGAAAATTCAGGAAGCACTGAAATGAAGACTTTTTAATTAATATCATGAAATTAAAAGAATATGAATTTATTTCCGGCCATTATCGGCAACTTTAGCGCAAGAAAAGCTCAAGAAAAATGCATCCCTTTAAAAATTCTATGTATGTCTGCACACTGGTCCATTGTGCTTCTGCTGTAGTGTTAAAAATAATCCTTGCTACATTTTTGGGCAGGAAAAAAAATAAATAAAAAAAAAGCAACACCCTGTTGAAATGCATTGAAAACGCAGCCAGAACGCATCAATAATGCACCCTTGCTACATTTATTGATGCAGTTTTGGAGTCAAAGGACCTATGAAAAACACAACATAAGCACAATAAATTCACTGCAATTTTCAGCGCCATTATATGCACCGTTTTCTCTTATCAGCAAAATGCTGATAACACGGGGGTGGGGGGGTGCGCGCATGGCCGGCATGTGAACCAGAGCTGACATGCTTCACTGGTGCTCCGATCCAGATAACCCTCTACCAGCAGTTTGTTTCCAGCCCTCGTTCTCCGCTCTGCCGACCACCCGCAGGTTCCCGTCACCCTAGGATCAATCATCATCGCTCCACCCAAGACCTGCTGCACACAGTCTGCTCTAGCGCTCGCCACGCTTCCCAGCTGGTGGCCATTTTAACCACGTGCTCGCCTAACACCATTATGTCTGCCTGCACACGGACCACGGAGGAGACTTCGGACACGGCTTACCCCTCTGGAGTGGACATCCTGGCAGCAATAGCTGAATGCAAGGAGTCCCTCATTGCCAAGATTGATTATGTGGCAACGGACGTCAGTCTCGTCCACCACGACCTTTGGAGGTGGAGGACCAGGTCTCCACCATTGATGACGTGGTTCAGTCGTACTCCAGGGACCTCAGAGCCCTACAGCTTCAGGTACAGGCACTACAAGAAAGGGCCATAGACACCAAAACTGCCTTCGGCGGAACAGGGTTGCCCTCTTTCTCCAGCTTTATTTGCCATCGCAATAGAGACAGTAGCAGAGGCCCTTCGTAATTCTCTACATGTCAAAGGGCTGCGTGTTGGATGGCTGGAGGAGAGAGTGGCCCTGTACGCAGACGACCTCCTACTTTTTCCTTAATGACGCTGAATCATCTCTCAGGGGGGCCCCCCTTACCCAATTTTCATCTGTCACAGGCCTTAAAAGTTAATTGGGCCAAATCCCTAATGTTCCCTATAGTCCCTGCACCTCTGCTTCCTCAGATGTTGCCTTACAATGGGTTGAGAACTTCAGGTATCTTGCAGTGGTGGTCTCCAGACAGGCTTCACAATATTATATATCACTAAACTAACCCCCAGTGGTTCAAGCTGAAGGCGTGGGAGTCTCTACCCAATTACTCCTAGGTCACATAAATTTGATAAAAATGAAAATGCTACCTAAACTTACGTACTTGTTTCACCATTCTCCGCAATGGGTCCACAAATCCTTTTTTACTCACCTAAATCATCTTCTCTATGGGGACCAGAGTCCTCTAGATACAGATGGCCCACACTAATGCGCCTGGCCTCCCAGGGAGGCCTGGCACGTCCTGATTTTTATAAAGATTTCTTGGCCACCCAGTTTGTTACTGCTGCCTGGTGGCCCAGCTCAGACACAACTAGTTCTGCTACTTTAGTTGAGGCGGCAGTGGTGAATTCCCTGAAACTCCTACTATTCCGAAGACCTAGGGCCCCTTACCAACGGACACCATCCATGCGCACTACAATGCACGTGTGGAGAGTCGTACTTGAGATTGAGCGATACCCTAAACTAGCAATCTCTCCTAATGCCCTCCCCTAGGGTGGAACCCCACATTTACAAAATTACCAGAACCTCATGCCTGGACCAAATTTCACATCAAAAAACAATTACCCAGGTGGTCACAAAACAATCTCTGGCCCCTTTTTCTGAATTGATTTCAAAGTCCCACAGTCCTATTTTTTTCATAATCTCCAGTTCTCCCATGCCTTCAGCAGCCAATTCCCTCATTCTGCCCCCATCAGAGATAAGGAGGTCGTCCAGTCCGCACTGGAGGAGGACTTCCTTAGGTCAGACTGTACAAAGAAGCCCACTTCTCAATTATAATCCGATCTGGTAATGGCCTCCCTGCCTGTTCTGGAGAAACTTAGAGCCCAGTGGTCACAAGACATCCCAGACATGGATAATGATGACTGGGACCCCATCTGGGATTTCCCTTGTCTCACCGAGAGATCATTTAATCCAATTTAAGATAGTCCATCGTGCATATTTTACCCCGTACAGACTACACAAAATGAATCCTGATGCCCCCCCCCCCCCGGATGCTGGCACTGTGGGGGAATTCCCGGAGAATTCACACATATATTTTGGACCTGCCTGGCTATTGTTGGGTACTGGGAGGAGGTAATGGACGCTCATTAACCAGATCGTCATTACAACCTTCTATGTCAATATGTATTCTGGGCTTAATAGAACAATTAAAGCGGAGTTCCACTCAAAAATGGAACTTCCGCTTTAAGTGCTGGTGACCCCCTGACATGTCACATTTGGCCTGTCATTTTTTTTTGGGGGGGGGGGGTACCCCGTTTCTACAGGCACCCAGCTCCCACTTCCTTCCATGGTGCCGCAAGGAAGATCACTCCAATCTTCTGGGTTGCGTCACAGGTCCCAGAAGATTGCCCGGCCAGTCACAGCTTTGCTCGCACATGCGCAATGCACGCACAGTTGCGGGACCTACGTCAATAGGATTGCTTCTCTTCTATGCACACAAGGCCATAGCTGTCCATTGGCATAAACCTACCCCCCCCCCCCATCTCACTTTGGAAGCAACTGGTTAACAGCTTACCCCCTCTACATAGACATGTATGCTAATAGAGGTGGTCCTCAAAAATATGACAAGATCTGAATTTGTTTTTTTTACCATATGCCTCACCTTGTGCAAGTCATATGTTACCAACAAATGTGTCATTGTATTCAAATATATGTAATTCAAATATATGTAATCAAGGACTGTATTGAATTGTCACCTCAAAATCCAGGTTGTTACTAATACTGCCTTCACAATGCACCCTTCGCAACCACCGGATGTTTTGTTCTAAAACCAATAAACAGATTTGACAAAAAAATAAAAAGCTGATAAACACCCATCTCTGCTGACATCATTTTTAAGCATGTTTTTTTTATAAATAAACACTTGCAACTTTATGCTGGCCACACATTACACAATCTCCTTTATATCTACCATCAACTACTTAGACTTGTAGAGCAAGGGCCTATCAGATTTTCTGTCCTCATGAAAGTTTTGGTTGATTTAACCGCTTAGGCCCCTTTCACACTTGTGCAACTTGGGACTGCAAAGTCACATGACAAGTCCCTACCCCATGACTTCCATTCATATCTGTGCATCTTAAAGTTGCACCGACTTCAAAGTAGTCCTTGTACTACTGTGATCCGGCTTTGGTGCAAGTTGAGGTCCACAGACCTCAAGTTTACACAGGCATTTCCTTAAATCGCAGCCACAAAATCACGGTAAAAAATAAAAAACACATGAATAATAATAAATAATCGCATGACTTTCAAGTTGCAGCAGTGTGAAAGGGACCTTAAGGTCCGCTCTATAGCAGTTTTCCTGCTACAGGGAGGCACCGCCACACTGGATCATATATACACACACACACACACACACACACACACGATCCAGCTCTTCCAGGTAGCAGGTGTGCATGCGTGCCGCCGTTGGCTCGCTCCTTTTGCGATTATACACGGTGGGAGCCGATTGTCGGGTACTGCAAACTAGATGTCCGCCAGCACCCGCCGACCCTTCCGTACAGAGGCAGAGCAGCGGTCCGCCTATGTAAATAAGGCAGATTGCTGTTCTGTCAGTGGGGAAGGCATTGATCCTGTGTTCCTGCAAAGCAGAGACTGGGATCCATGTCTTCCCCTAGTGAAAGGGCCTCCACACAGTACACAGACACTGGCTAGGCACACAGTTAATTCTTTGATCACCCCCAATGTTTAACCCCTTCCCAGCCAATGTCATTAGTATAGTGACAGTGCATTTTTTTTTAGCACTGATCACTTTATTTGCGTCACTGGTCCCCACAAAGTGTCAGTTACACCGGTTCACACTGCCGTGACTTTGAAGCCAACATCCTAGTGCGACTTCGGCATGAGTTGCATACAACTTCTGTTAAAGAAGTCAAAGCAAGTTGTGTCGATGTCGCACCAAAAGTAGTGCAGGAACCTCTTTCTAAGTCACAGCAATTCAAGTTGCTCCTATCAGAATGATTCCATTGCACTTAGGGCCAGTTCACACCAGATGCGCTTTTTTCTGCACTAAAAATGCATGCACAGTGTTTTCCAATGGCTCTAGTTCACACCAAGCAGTCAGTTTCCGGTGCAGAAACTGAACGGAAACTGATTGGATGGTGTGAACTAGAGGTATTGGAATACATGGAAAACACTGTGCATGCATTTTGTGCAGAAAAAAAGTGCACAGAACTGAACGGAACTGCGTCTGGTGTGAACTAGCACTTAATGGGGAGTGACTTTTCATGCGACATATGCGTTGAAAGTTGGAGTGCCAGAATGTCCGCCGCAATATCGCAGTCCAGCTATGTCGACAATTACCTCCATTACTAGTGCAACAAAAATATCCCATAGTTTGTAGACATTAATTTTTGCACAAACCAATCAATATACGCTTATTGGGATTTTTTTTTTTAGCCAAAAATATGTAGCAGAATACATATATAGAAAGCGGCAATCTAATACCACCAAAAAAGAAAGCGCTATTTGTGGGAGAAAAAAAAATAAAAGAAGACATAAAATTGATTTGGGTACAGCGTCGCACAACTGCGCAATTGTCAGTTAAAGTAACGCAGTGCCATATCGCAAAGATTGGCCTGGTCATGAAGGAGAGGGAGGTAAATCTTCCAGAGGCCAAGTGATTAAAGGAGATTGTATAACCTGTTAGTATAGTTTATGGCCAACTTAAGACTGATGCTGCACTGTTCTCTTGTAATCTGCTTGAAGGACATTGCACTGGGGGCAGCCATTGCCAGGCCTGGGCCTTGTACCTTGTACCAGGACATACTCGCTTGCATGACCACCTGTTCGCACAGGGGTCCATGCCATAAGGTGAGTGCTTAGTTAGACCGGAGGTGGAGGGATTGTCACGCTACTGTGGGAAAAAAAAAAAAAAAAAAAAAAAAAAAAAAAAAAAAAAAAAAAAGGACTTACGTCAGTGCTACAGTTTAAAATTTAAAACCGTATTTGTGTGAACTGTGAAGTCAAGTCATGGATTGTGGAAACGAACTAGTGTCGGGTAATTGTATATAGTGTATACCACATTTACCACTGACTAATGCAGAGTTGCAATGCAAGAAGATCAGCTAAAAGTAGTTGAATCTGTATGTGCGTTATAATTAAGCAAAATTTGTCAATTAAATCTATTAAAAAAATAAATAAAATAAAGACGAAAATTTGAATCAGTAACAGCCCTAAAATAAAGCTTTAGAATCATTTTGGAGGAACCCATGGTGTGCTGGAGACATTTCTTCACGTGTGTTGTCTATGGTTCCCAGCCTGTGGTGATTAGAGCACCCAGTTACTCCAAATTTTCAGGAACGCGTGGGTGGGGAATAGTGAGTTTGGACTTATTCATGTCCAGGGGTCACCTCACACAGAGTCCTTCAGAGGGCACCACACTCTAACCTGCTGGCAGTGCAGTCTGTGGTAATCAGAGCAACCAAACATTGGCCTTCACTTTGTAAACATGAGTGGCTGAATCAAGTTGCTATGGCAACAAAGAACAATCCCCCCATCTTTATTTTTAAACAGTTAGGTCACCTTTAGCAATAAACTGTCTATGCAGATAAGGGGTGTCTAGATTAAAACAAACTGTGCAGTGCTGACCAACGTTAAATAATGCCCTTGCTATAGGCCATTTATTCACCTCATGAAGCCTGACTGGAATACTCCCAGGATGTTGCCAAGTGAGGCCTAGTCATTACTGCTCTCCTCCACCATCACAGGAGTGAGCTCTTTTTCTGATTCAAACCCCTTACATACTCTCTCCCCCAATGCAGTAGCTCTGATCTCAGCGACTTAGAGCTCACTCCTGTGATGGTGGAAGTGAGCAGTGATGACTAGGCCTCACTTAGCCACAGCCTGGGAGTATTCCAGTCAGGCTTCGTAAGGAACATAAAAATGGACATCACTGCTCACCTCCACCATCACAGGAGTGAGCTCTAAGTCGCTGAGATCAGAGCTACTGCATCAAAGGAGAGAGAGTATGTAAGGGGTTTGAATCAGAAAAAGAGCTCACTCCTGTGATGGTGGAGGAGAGCAGTAATGACTAGGCCTCACTTGGCAACATCCTGGGAGTATTCCAGTCAGGCTTCATGAGGTGAATAAATGGCCTATAGCAAGAGCATTATTTAATGTTAGTCAGAGCTGCACAGTTTGTTTTTATCTACAGACACCACTTATCTGCATAGACAGTTTATTGCTAAAGGTGACCCTTAAAGTGGGGTGCCCCAAAAAAAAAAAAAAAATTTAAAGTCAGCAGCTACAAATACTGCAGCTGCTGACTTCTAATAATCGGACACTTACCTGTCCCAGGGTCCAGCGATGCGGCGGGGGAACGAAGCCGCCCCCCCCCCCCCCCTCGTTCCCCGCTCCGCTTGTGGCACCGTCATTCGTACTGTGGGCACCCGGCTGTGGCTTCACAGCTGGGCACCCACTGCACATGCGCGAGCGGCGTAGGGCGCTGTGATACGCCGCACAGTCACCTGGGACACATGACAGGTCCCAGATGACTGTGTAGCGCGAGGGGAAGTGATGTCACCAGCCCGGGCAAGGAAGAAGGCAGACTACGAGGGACCCCTAGCAACAGGTATTTAGAGGAGAGTAAAAAAAAAAAAAATTCCCCCCCCCCCCCCCCAATTTTATTTATTTTTTTAAGAATTTAACAATTTTTTAGTGGCAACAGCACTTTAAGCCCTCGTTCACACTGAATGCGACTTTGAAATCGTGCTACTTTACTTGAAGTAACAAAATTTCAAAGCCGCAGGTCAGTGCGATTTCAGGTACAACCTACCTGACATCTGTGCAACTTCATGCACAGAGGTCTATGGAAATCGCACATGACATAGCAAAAAAATAAATAAGATTGTGCAGGAGCCTTTTTTCAAATCAGTGCAGCATTGCAAACTGGAGTTGCACCGTTTTGAACAGTTCCATTGCAGACAACAGGGTGCGACTTCTCATGCGATCTGGAATCGTCAAATTGCACCTGTGTGATTGGGGGCTGAGGCTCCATTCAAACAGGGCATATGAATGTGTACACCCATGTGAGGGCAGACTTTGCCTGCACAGACAGTCCCATTCAAGACAATTGGGATGTAGCAGCTGTATAGACACAATCATTGGTCCTAATCTGACAGCCGTGCAGGTGTTGGGGTGCGTGTCCCCCCCAACGTAGACATAACTGTGTCCATAGAGCCACTGTGTCCCAATTGATGTGGGCAAAGACGACCCTTGCACGGTTGTACACCCATGTGAACAAAGCCTAATAAAATTTTTGTCCTTTTATACAGTTCAGAAAATATATAAAAGTATACAATTTTTAAACACCACCCCCCCCCCCCCCCCAAAAAAAAAAAAGTACATAACTCCCCTTCCTCGGGGCAGACCCTCTGTATGGAGTCATAGAAAAAAAAAAAAAAAAAACAGTAGATAGGAAGAATGAATGGAGGGTAAATACACTGGTGTGATAGGATTCATTCTGAATGGCACCCCAACACACCTGCACCAACATACATGGGCAACACTGCCAACTCTCGATCTGTGGACAAGCTTTGGCAGCAGCAATCCGCAGGCGATAAGTCGCCTTCCACGCGCTCTTGCTGCAATGGTATCCATTAGACGCAGTTACAGCGCATCCCCCTCCTTACTTTCTATGGGGTACACTGGCAGGTGGCATTACCTGCTGAACCTTTTTTCCCGGCTATGACACAGAGTACAGGGATGTCCGACAGCCAAATGCAGGTTTTGACATGGCGGCTTAGACACCCTAAAACAAACACCACAACTGCTCGTTTTTCTCACACAACACTGCCCATGTGAAAGGAAACCAGCACGTGTTGCACTGCGACTACTGGTAGAAGCAGAGGGGTGCCAGAAAGAATGGATTGCACCAACGCGTTTTGAGCATTGTCACACATTATGCAACGTGATAATATAAAACGGGTCCTGCAATCACACTATAGTCCACACAAAAATAAAATGATTACAAAATATTTAAAAACATGTGTTGTGCCGTTTATTGATAATGGCACCCCAAATGCTGTAACGTGTGGTTAAAGCGGAGCTCCACTTGTTTACTTCCTCACCCCCTCCGCTGCCACATTTGGCACCTTTGGGGGGGGCGGGGGGGGGTCTACCCGTTTTTGACAGATAGTATGGCTGAATTCGCATCGCGCCCGCCGCAAACTCGCACGGGACCCTTTTTTTAGTCCGCAGCAGAATCGGATTGCATGGGTGTTCACACCATGCGATCCGATTCCTGTCTGAGTTTGCAGATCGCACTGCGATATGCGAACTGATCTGGGGGTGTCATTAACATTTCACTGACACTCCCAGCAGTCCGCATAGGGCAGTGTGAACTGCCAGCGGGAGGCATGCGATGCGGGAAAACGCAGCGGATTCGCGGCGTTCCCGCATCGCTCCAGTGTGAACCCAGCCTTAAACACGAACACAATAATTACAAGTTCTGAGGCTAATTTAATGCAGATAAGGCACCAAGTGAGTTTAATTAGCACCTTAATCAGCCACAGAACCTGTGTAATTATTATGTGTTTGATTTTAAAGGGATGAGGTGCTAACCCTAATGCATAGTAGGGGACCAGCTGTGAAGCTGCAAAGCTTCACTGCCAGGTTCCCTTACAACGAATGGGGGTGGCAGCACCCAGGAGCCAGTTTAAAATTCAGCTGGGGTGCCAACATTGCAGGATCTCTGGGTAGGTAAGTGTCCCAAGGGCTGGAACTCCACTCTTTAAAGAGGAAGGGTTTTCCCAACAGAATGTGGAAGGGTTGGATTCACTGCTCTGTGTCCCCACAGGGGAGACTTACACACACTTCCTGTCCTGGTGACACCTTGCCCAGCTTTACATTTAGACCGTAGTCAGGTTTTCACTGATGGGATGAGACAGCGCCCCCACTTGGAGAACTGTGACACTGACACACACACACACACACACACACGGCAGCACCAATCACTAGCAGAGGCTGACAACACACAACATTGTGTGCACTGAGTGGTGACAGCTCCGCCCAATTTGTTCAGCTACTCAACCACGCCCACATATTTATTAAATAAAGTTGATATATATATATATAAAAACACAGGGAAAGTGTCAGCCCCGCCCCCTTCAGTAATGTGCAGCGCTGGGGATATACTACACTGGGAAGATCCATTAATAAAGTATAAGAGGTCTATCCGGGTCCCTTCCACCCTACTCCCCTCACCATCTCACCTCTTAGCAGAGCCATGTGTAGTCTGGAGCACAACTGTCACCTCGCTGGGCCTGTTCTCCTTCACAGCCTCATTATCAGGGTCAAAGTCCTCCTATCCCCGCCCAACCTGAACCACGGCTCCTCCCATTCCTGACCAACCCGGTCACGGCTCCTCCTATCCCGCACCACGGCTCCTCCCAAACCCGCACCAGGTCATCCCTTCCCCGTCCAAAGCGACCAGGCGTCTCCCATCCCCGCCCAACCCGGACCACGGCTCCTCCTATCCCCGCCCAACCCGCACCACGGCTCCTCCCAACCCCGCACCAGGCTCCTCCCTTCCCCGTCCGACCCGACCATGCTTCTCCCATACCCGCCCAACCCGGACCACGGCTCCTCCTATCCCGCCCAATCCGCACCACGGCTCCTCCCAACCCCGCACCAGGCTCCTCCCTTCCCCGTCCGACCCGACCAGGCTTCTCCCATCCCCATTCCCCGCCCAACCCGGACCACGGCTCCTCCTATCCCGCCCAACCCGGACCACGGCTCCCCCAAACCCGCACCAGGCTCCTCCCTTCCCCGTCCAAAGCGACCAGGCTTCTCCCATCCCCGCCCAACCCGGACCACGGCTCCTCCTATCCACGCCCAACCCGCACCACGGCCCCTCCCAACCCTGCACCAGGCTCCTCCCTTCCCCGTCCGACCCGACCAGGCTTCTCCCATCCCCGCCCAACCCGGACCACGGCTCCTCCTATCCTCGCCCAACCCGGACCACGGCTCCTCCTATCCCCGCCCAACCCGGACTACGGCTCCTCCTATCCCCGGCCAAACCGCACCAGGCTCCTCCCATCCCCGCCCATCCCGGACCACAGCTCTCTAACTTCAGATTAGCCACAAACCACGCCCCGTTTCTGTTTCACCCTCCATCCTCTCATTGGTTTTTCGTTGCACTGTGACTCCTCCCTCCAGTCATGTGTCTCTCCAGGCTGTCACCTTTCCCCCAGTTAGCTCTGTGTGTGATGTGATTGGGTGGAGGGCAGAGGAGACATGGAGGGTATAATAGACCCCCAATGTCTCCATATAGAGGACCTGTCACCTGCCCATACATAACACATGTGGGTTTGTTACACCCCCCCCCCCCCCTTTGTCATAGCAAAAAAGTGAAATAAGTAAAAAAAAAAAAAAAAAAAAAAAAAAAAGTATTACAATAATAACCCCCCCCCAAAAAAAAAGGTATTAACCACTTGCCGACCAGCCGCCTTCACTTTACTGCGGCAGGTTGGCACGGCTGCGCAAATCACCACGCGTGTGCATGTTAACCCCTTCCCTGCCAGTGACATTTATACAGTAATCAGTGGCTATTTTTAGCTCTGATCGCTGTATAAATGTCAACGGTCCCAAAAAAGTGTCCGATATATCCGTTGCAATGTCACAGTCCCACTAAAAATTCCAGATCACCACCATTACTATTAAAAAATAAATAGAAAAATGCCATAAATGTATCTCCTAATTTGTAGATGCTATAACTTTTGCGCAAACCAAGTATACGCTTATTGCAATTATTATTATTATTTAAATTTTTTTTTACCAAAAATATGTAGAGGAATACATATCGGCCTAAACTGATCAAGAAATTTGTTTTTTGTTTTCTAAAAAAATTTTATAGCAAAAAGTCAAAAATATTGTAATTTTTTTTCAAAATTGTTGCTTTTTTTTGTTTATAGCGCAAGAAATAAAAACCGCAGAGCTGATCAAATACCACCAAAAGAAAGCTCTGTGGGGAAAAAAAAATAGGCTGTCAATTTTGTTTGGGTACAACATCGCACGACCGCACAATTGTCAGATGAAGCGATGCAGTTCTGTATGGCCAAAAATGGCCTGGTCATTAAGGGAGGAAATCTTCCCTGTCTATAAGGGGTTAAATTGTGTTTGTGTGCTCTAAAATTCATTTAAGTGTATTTTTTTTTTCCTGAAAATTTGTGATTGATCAACAGCTTTGCAAATATCGTGTGACATTAAAAATTGCAATGGCCACCATTTTATTCTGCAGGGCCTCTGCTTTCCGAAAATATATAATGTTTTGGGGTTTTAATTTACTTTAATAGCAAAAAATATACTGTATGTGAAAAATGTCAAAATTGCTCCAGACAACAAGCAGTTAAAAAAAAAAAAAAGTGTCAGTTAAAAAAAAAAAATGTCAGTTATTTTTTTCAGTTGGTCCTATGACATCATAGTGGTGCAGAATCTCAGGCTATATAAACAGCTGCCCTAGCAGCAGTCTGCATCATTTTGAAGCAGGAGACGACAGAGAAGCATCTTCTAGGTGAAGCTCCAGCGATATTCAGATTGAAATTATTTCTAGTGAATTGATATGAATATATACAGCGATAGAATCACATCTACAACTAAAACTACAACCAACGAGACAACCAACCTGAAAATGAGAGCAGGAAGGAAAAGACGAGCAGAATCTCCAGCAGGAGGTACGTTTTTTAATTTAGGATTTTTAATTGAGGATTTTATATTTAACTCAAAATAACAATAATTATTCTCAGCAAATGGGAATTTCTATGAAGATCTTCTTATCACATCTAATAGATGGGAAATAGGAGTTTATATTTCATAGTAATAATCATTTCAATATAGTAGCAGAAAGAAATGTGATTTGGACTCACACAGCTTTACCACAGGGAGAAGGGATCTATTTTTAGACATAACTGTCAAATTTCAAATCTGGTTGGAGTCAGCTGACAATAACTGCCACTTGTTGAGCAGTAAGGCTGCTTGTTGTGCAGTGCTAGCTCTGTGAATGGAGCCCATTGCTATCAGAGGCGGTTATTATGAATGGAATCTATAATGTATAATATAATGCAGATCCTCATTACAGAGCAATCACATCAGAAGACATTTTTTTTTTTCATGTATTAGATGAAGAAAGTCTTCTGATCTGTGAAGGAAATGTTTGCTGCTTATAAAATAATCCTTCATTTTGGAGTTGCTCAGAATCATGTCTGATGCTTTATTCGGCTTGTCTGTTTACCGGCCGATATTGGCTCTTAAAGGGCCAGTAGACCCTAAATTGATTTGTCAGTTTTTGGTAAATAATAGAGAGGAAAAGTGAAGCTCCTGGTGTCACAGAGGAAGGAAGTGTGTGGAAATCTTCCCATTCCTTCCTCAGGAAGCAATAAAACCTACAGAGGCTCTAAGCTTTCCCTGCTCTATGCAAAACAAATCAAGAACAGATTCCGCCACCTCCCAGGCTGGCCACAGGGGTGGACTGACCATTCAGCCACTCGGGCACTGCCCGAGGGCCCCGGGCCACTAGGGGGCCCCATCAGGGTTGCCAGCCTCAGTAAAACCAAGGACAGTATGGAAAAATCTGTGTTTTTTTTTACATCTGTCTCTGAAATATCCCTTACCGACATCCTTTTGGTCTAAAAATCATGAGATTATAGCTGCCCCACATCTCCAGTACCTTCTCAGCCAATAGAAATATGTGTGTGTATACATGTATGTGTATACTGTGTGTGTGTGTGTATACTATGTGGCCCCATAATCTCTGATTTCCTGGGGGCCCCATAATCTCCTATTGCCTGGGGGCCCCCATGAGTTGTCAGTCCACCCCTGGCTGGCCATACACACAGCGGTTTTCTATATATTTCTAGTATTCCTAAATAGGTTATAGATAAATGCATACATGCATCCTCCTAACATCCCTCCCATACACTACCAATTATTACTCCTCCCACCCTCACTGTTTCCAGTGAAAATATAAAAGTGTGGAAACTTTTTGAACATCATATATATAAATATGTGGCAATAGATCTGGTGGGGGGTTAATCCTCCATTTTGGATACTGAATATATTTTATATTATGGAGACTGTAATAGGGGAACATTCTGTCCATCTCTAATCCTACTAAGGACAAAGTCCTCAGATCACCGCTGTGATTTAATGCTTATGATTCTTCAGCCTGAAATGTATAGAAATAACATTTGGAATTTGTCTTTAGTATTGATTAGGAGGGAAGCAATTCTTGTTTACTAATCATCTCTGTATTCTTCTTATTGCAGATCTAAATGAACCAATTGCACGTAGGCTTAGATCCAGAGCTCCTCTGGAGCCCATCGTTAAGAGGACCAGATCTAAGTCCCCAGAGGACCAAAGTCAGCCTCAGCTACCTCCTCTGGTGCCCACCACTAAGAGGACCAGATCTAAGTCCCCAGAGGACCAAAGTCAGCCTCAGCTACCTCCTCTGGTGCGCACCACTAAGAGGACCAGATCTAAGTCCCCAGAGGACCAAAGTCAGTGTCAGCTACCATCTGCGGCACCCATCGTTAAGAGGATCAGAACTAAGTCCCCAGAGGGCCGATGCCAGCATCAGCTACCAACAGGATCAACATCACCATCAGATAGGAGTCACACTCCAATAGGTAAGCAATGCATGAACCAATAATAGATTTCTCCCGTGACAATATTAATTTTGTCACTTAGCAAAATGGACTTTTATTTTTATTTTTTCTAATTAAAGTTTTTTTAATTTCAATGCCCCAAAATTAAAATACTTATTCCCATTAAAGGGACAAGTCTGTAAAGCATCTCCAATCCAATATTATATATAGGAAATAGGAGCTTGTATTTCTATGGGCCTGTGTCGATGGGCTTTGGCCTTGTGTTGGTGGCTTCAGTTTGAGACACTTCTGAGATCATTCAGAATTCATTGACCTGCAGCTGACCCCCTTCTGACTTATTTGCTTGCTTAAAATGGTATTTCCATTCCCAAAGTTGTAAACTTCACTTGAAGCAAACAAAAGCCCATCAACACAGGCCCTTCAACTAGTGGCAAGAATGTCTTTTTTTCCCAGATTAATGATTCGGCTCAATTCACACAGCTTTCATACAAGGATAAGGTGCTCTGATTTTAGACACATAATTATCATTTTGTAATTAGACTCAACCTAAAATATTTTTTTTTTAGAATATAAAGCTCTGTATTCTGGAGCGTTAGCTTTGTGAACTGAATTGTTGAATATACAAATTGCTGGTGATCTTATTTGTGATGGAAATCTGGTCAGAATTGTTGGAAATTGCCACATGTGTGTCCTGTATCAGGGATTCCAGGGAAGAGACCCCTTCGCTGCAGTTTCTCGCTCTGTACATCTGTGGCAATATTTACAAAGGGAATTATTCTCTATTTTGGATATTGAATATATTTTAAATTATGGAGAATGTAATTGGGGAACTAAGGGGACAATGTCCCCAGATCATCGCTGTGATTGTATATTTATATATAAAACCCCTGAAATTTTCTAGAAATAACATTTGTAATTTGTCTTGAGTGTTGGTCAGGAGGGACGCAATTCTAAACCTTACTAAACATGACTTTATCATTATTATTGCAGATTCTGTTGTTTACCGGACGAGGTTGAGGTCCAAAACACCACTGAAAGATGAATTGGTGCTGGATGAGGAACAGAGAATAGCGTCAGAGAGAAGATCCATTCATAGTAGGCAGCAAGAGGGGGAGAGAATCGGATCTCCAGTGGTTCTGGGCACTGCAGAGACCCCATCAGATCACGGATCTCCGCAGGAGGGGGAGAGAACCAGATCTCCAGTGGTTTCAGGTATTGCAGAGACCCCATCAGATCGTGGATCTCAGCAGGAGGGGGAAAGAACCGGATCGGCAGTGGTTCCGTTCACTGCAGAGACCCCATCAGATCGTGGATCTCAGCAGGAAGGGGAGAGAACCGGATCGGCAGTGGTTCCGTTCACTGCAGAGACCCCCAATGACCAGACAACCCCTCCCACTGAAGAGCCAATGGAGACAGACATACAATGGGCCATTGCGTCTGACCCAGAAACTGGCGGAGCTGGACGATGGTGGTAAGTGTCTTACATCTTTTCTCCCACCTTTACTATTGCAGAGTAAAAGTGATGGTTCTGGTTAGCTGGAGAAGTCATTTAAAGTTTATTTTGTTGATTTCCATTAAGAATTCCTTAATATAATTATTCTCTTCTCTTATACAGGATGGCTTATTTACATTGCACCGAAAACGAACAACCATGGAACCTGTCTTATGATTTAGGAGCAGGAGCCAATGGCAGATGGAGGTAAGTGTCTTACACCAGTCAGTCCTTTCGCTCGCTTTTACATTTTCAGAGTAAAAGTGATTGAGTTTATTAGCTGGAAAAGTCATTTAGAGCTTATTTTCTTAATTTCCTTTGAGAAAATGTTAACATTTCTCTCCTCTTACATACAGAATTGAAACTCCTTTTACTGAGCAAGAGATGGCGGGCTCTCCATGGAGCATGTCCTTTGAAGAAGAAGCCTTCAGGATCAGATTTCCACAGCCCACTCAGTCGATATTTACTTCTTTTGAAGAAGGACGAGAAGCCTTTGCCAGATTAAGGTAAGTGTCTTACATCAGTCAGTTTGTTCTCCCACATTTACAATTGTTGGCTTCTTCCATGCAAGACGGTCATACAGCGAAAGGTTGGCAGCAGCCGCGGTGGCATGGCTATATATATGCAAATCACATGGCTGACCTTACGCAAAAGATCTGAATTCGGTCAGTGCATAATTCCCAGTACACACGAAAACAACGAGATTTGTGTATGTATCCATGCAGCCAGCCTGTCATTAATTAGTCTGGCTATACCTTTCACTCCTGAGCAGAGAAAGGTGGCCGAAAGTATGCTGTATAACCCCCTTGAGGATGTATGCAAAAGATCCAAAGGTTTAGTTAGAAGAATCACTTAGAGTTTATTTTGAGCATTTCTTGCAAGAAACCCTTTCTGATATAATTTCTCCTCTCTCACATACAGGGCCAGGATTCTACGCCGACACTTCAAACTCGCTCTATGTACCATCTCGTGAGAAGAAAATGCATGTCCATAGGCTGGAAGAATCCCGTGGGAAGGGGACAGAGGGACGCTGGGAGAAGGGGACAGAGGGACGCTGGGAGAAGGGGACAGAGGGACACCGTGGGAAAGGGGACAGAGGGACACCGTGGGAAAGGGGACAGAGGGACACCGTGGGAAAGGGGACAGAGGGACACCGTGGGAAAGGGGACAGAGGGACACCGTGGGAAAGGGGACAGAGGGACACCGTGGGAAAAGGACATTACATGGGGAGTGCAGGGGGGGCGCAACAGAGCACATTAAATTACTAGGGGGCACCCAGAATATTACAGGGGGGCACAGCAGAGCACATTTAATTGGGGGGGCACAACAGAGCACATTACATTACTGGGGGGTGGGACCCAGTATATTACAGCAGAGCAGTTAATTGGAGGGAGGAGCAACAGAGCACATTACATTACTGGGGGGGGACCCAGTATATTACAGCAGAGCACAGTTAATAGGAGGGGGGAGCAACAGAGCACATTACATTACTGGGGGGGGGGGGGGTGGGACCCAGTATATTACAGCAGAGCACAGTTAATAGGAGGGGGGAGCAACAGAGCACATTACATTACTGGGGGGGGGGGGGGTGGGACCCAGTATATTACAGCAGAGCACAGTTAATTGGAGGGGGGAGCAACAGAGCACATTACATTACTGGGGTGGGGAGGGGGTGGGACCCAGTATATTACAGCAGAGCACAGTTAACAGGAGGGGGGAGCAACAGAGCAATTACATTACTGGGGGGGGGGGGGGTGGTTCCCAGTATATTACAGCAGAGCACAGTTAATAGGAGGGGGGAGCAACAGAGCACATTACATTACTGGGCAGCACAGTGGTGTAGTGGTTAGCACTTTCACCTAGCAGCAATAGGGGCACTGGTCCAATTCTGACCATGACACTATCTGCCTGGAGTTTGCATGTTCTCCCTGTGCCAGCGTGGGTTTCCTCCGGGTACTCCAGTTTCCTCCCACACTCCAAAGACATGCTGGTAGGTTAATTAGACCTTGTCTAAAATAAAATTGGCTTTAATATGTGTTTAAGCGTTGTATGTGTTCGTAAGCGTGTCAGGACCTTACGGGGTAAAGGACCACGCAAAAGCCGCAGATGGACTCTGGTGGCAAGAAAGCGCCCTGAGGCGATTCAGTTTGCATAGGTAGCGCTATACAAGTCACTCACTCACTCACTGAGGGGGGGGGGGAAACCGGGCCCATTACATTATGGGGGGACCCAGTATATTACATGGGGGGCACAGCAGAGCACATTACATTATTGGGGGGGGAGACCCAGTATATTACATGGGGGGTGCAGCAGAGCACAGTGTGTGTGTGTGTGTGTGTGTGTGTGTGTGTGTGTGTGTGTGTGTGTGTGTGTGTGTGTGTGTGTGTGTGTGTGTGGGGGGGGGGGGATTACAGAACAGCACAGAATCTGTTCCAGAAGCCCATGAACTTATTTTGGAAAATGACAAAAAAAAAGTATGCCCAACATTAAATGAGTGGGTGGATGCGTGGCGGAAGCTTTTAATGTTGGGCATAAAACACCATGACAGTTCATACAACCCACCCCAAATGACCCCTTTATGGAAAATAGACACCCCAAGCTACTTTCTGAGAGACATGTATCAATGCAAATAAAAGTTTTAAAAACGGCTGTTTTTTCGGGAGCAGTAATTTTAATAATGCTTAAAGTGGGTCTGGTATGGATATTAAGGGGAACCCCGCACCCCCCCAAAAAAAAGGCGTGGCCCTATATACTCTGAACAGCAGCAGTATATAGGCGGTCCCCGGATTACAAACAAGACAGGGACTGTAGGTTTGTTCCTTGAATGATCCAAACAAGGACTAAGCTGCACCACAATTCAATAGAAGTGTAAACATTTAGGGCTCATGCATACAAACTGTAAAGCTCTGACTAAAGTTGAATAAAACCCTTGCTATAGGTGTCATTATACCTTATGAAGCCTGACTGGAATACTCCCAGGATGTTGCTAAGTACCTCCAGGACGTTGCTAAGTGAGGCCTAGTCATCACCGCTCACCTCCCCCATCACAGGAGCGAGCTCTCAAATGCTGAGTTCAGAGCTACTGCATCAGGGGAGAGAAAGAGCATGTGAGGGGGTTTAAATCAGAGAAAGAGCTCACTCCTGTGATGGTGGAGGTGAGCAGTGACCACTAGGCTTCGTTTAGAAACATCCTGGGAGTACTCAGTACCGAATCCGGCCCGCCTGGCCATTTAATGTGGCCCTTGAACCTCTACCGCAGCTGAAGCGCCCGCTTCGTCTTCACCTCTCTTGGTCTCAGCATTCAGCAGACTCCTGCCCTCCTCTGGTCTTCCTCCAGGCCCTGCATGCCCCCAGCTTCGTTCGGCCAGCAGCAAAATGTAAGGGGGGTGCACTGTGACGTAAGGGAGGGTGGGGGACTCTTCACCTCTGATGTAAGGGGGGTGGGGTTTCTGGACATCTAGTCTTACAGATACTGGCCTATCAAGGACAACCAGAATGCTGATGCAGCCCACAATGAAATTTAGTTTGACACCAATGGCCCACACCTATGGTAAGGGTATCATTCATCTTTAGTCAGAGCTTCACAGTTTGTTTTAATCTACAAACATCCATTACCTGCATAGACAGGTTTTCTGTAAAGGTGAACTATCCTTTTATAAGTGTGCGGTTTCAGCTGCTGAAGTTCTGTCATGGCCTTGCTTGTGCTCTCAACCGAGCTGTCAAGCCATCAAGTGGTCGTCGTCATCACTGATCACATGCAGCACCATGGCAACTGAAGATTAAACAGAAGCCAAGATGGCAGCCTCATTGGCATTAAAGGAGAGGGGATTCACGGCTGTCAAAACACGACTACTGCAAGCAACTGTAGCCGCATGTTAAAAAAAAAAAAAAAAAAAAAAACGGACAAGCCGGTTGTACCCAAGTTAATCAATGGATTTGGGTACAATCAGCCTGCCCATACATGGATTGAATCTTGGCTGGTCCCTGTTAAGCCAGCCAAATCCTAATCCATTGATGGCCAGATTTACTTTCACAGCTGTAATCACAGCCCAAGGCAAATGTAAACATTGCTTTGTTTATATGCAGCCTGTCTGCAATCAGCACCTATCAACAGTAGAATACAGAGGAACAACAACGACCTATCAGATACAATTCCATCAGTGTCAAGAGCCATAAATGGCGATTTTCATCCTGTGTTGTACTCAATCTAAATATTGGAAGATATCAAGGCAAATCAAAACTACTGGAAGACAGAAGTATAAAGTATAAAGATAGCTATGTGATTGTGGATAGCAGACTGCCCATCCCTGGCACCTTCCTGGCCTTAGGCATCCTCCTCTTTATACTACACAGTGTAGACTGCAGACAGACTAGATATAAATAAAACCTTGTTTATACTGATCCAGGTCTTTTGTTGCAGCCCTGAAAGCACAAAGGGGTAAAAAGCTAAAGTAAGGTTATATTGGCTAATTTATTTGGTATATTTGGATATCTTAAAGAAAAAAAAAAGATATAGGAGGGTGAAGAATCACTAAAACTTCAGCAGACAGAATCTGGAACATCTGTGTATGGCAACCAATCAGCTTCTATCTTCAGCTCGTGCAGTTAACCTTGAAAATGAAAGATAGAAGCTGATTGGTTGCCATGCTAAGCTGCTCCAGATTCTGTCTGCTCCTGTTTTAGCCAATTCCAGTGAATGTGTTTTAAAAGTCCAGTTATCTTTTTTTTTTCAGTCAAGGCACCCTTTAGAACTGCGCACAATCCTGGAGCACAGCAGTCTGAAGATTCGTGGAGGTGCATCCGAGCACGATCCTTTTTTTGCGTGTTCACCATGTTGCGTTATTTATTAGGCTGTTCTATGTTTGTGAAACATGCAAAAAGGTGCTGGTATGATTTTTAAATTGAGCCCCACCAAAATGAATGGTACTGTGGTGCCATGCTTTTTAGTGGGCGCAAACATACATGCAACTGGTGGCTGCATAGGGGTGGCATTAAGAATAACAACTGCAAAAGGCAATGCATTTTTGTGTGGTGAAGGGAAAATGAGTAATTTCACATGCATTACCGCACTGCACCAGGTGTGAAAGCCCTAAAATGTAGTCTACAAGCTGATCTAAGTGGTCAGTAGGTTGTAAATTCCCCCAATCCCCCCTGCTAGCACAAATCCCCGCTCCATCCTAAATCCCCTCCTAAATCCCCCCCCCCCATCATAAATCCCCTCCTAGCACAAATCCCCTTCCAAAATTCCCCCTCCTAGCACAAAATGTCCCCCCCCTCTTTGCCACAGCTAAATTAAACACAGCCTGGGAATGACCGATCATTATAGATTTCAGCTGTTATCTTCTGTGTACAAAGGAGCAGGAGAGATCACACCCGGCATCCTCTCGGCTGTCTCTGTTGTTCTCTGTACGTTTACCGGCAAAACTGAAAGCTGTGCAAGATATCCACCCTGCCCTTAGCAACCAATGATGTCATCGGTTGGTAGGACGCAGGCGGGCAGCTTGCATAGCTTTCAGTTTTTCTGGCAAACTTGCAGAGAACAACATAGACGAGGAGGGAGCCAAGAGGATGCTGCATGTGATCTCTCCCGCTCCTTTGTACACCGAAGTTAACAGTGAAAATCTATAATGATTAGTCAGTACTGCGCAGGGGCGGACTGACAACTCATGGGGCCCCCGGGCAATAGGAGATTATGGGGCCCACAGGCAATCAGAGATTATGGGACCACAGAGTATACACAGTATACACAGACATGTTTCTATTGGCTGAGAAGGTAAAGGAGAGGTGGAGCAGCTATAATCTCATGATTTTTAGACCAAAAGGTGTCGGTAAGGAACATTTCAGAGACAGATGTAAAAAAAAAGAAAAAAAAAAGAAAAGATTTTTCTATACTGTTCCTGGTTTTACTGAGGCTGGCAACCCTAATGGGGCCCCCTAGTGGCCCGGGGCCCTCAGGCAGTGCCCGAGTGGCCGAATGGTCAGTCCGTCCCTGGTACTGCGCAGTGTGTACCACGACACCCCGGTTGGAAAACCCCCACTTTAGACTATATACACTTTCAATGCATCTAACGCCAACAGCAATATATCAATAGACAGACACAGAGTGTTTTTGATGCATGATTTTTTTTTTTTTTCTGCCGTGGGCCCATCTGCTGCTGGGCTCTACAGCTGTATTTACAGTTACAGCATTTTTCATTTACAAAGTGACAGATTTTACATTTTTTTCTTTTCAATCCGAGGATATAATTTCTGTAAAACAAATTATATTAAAAATATAACAGTAGCTTAAAAACAATATTTTCTCTCTTTTTTTTTTATTCTCCGCGTATTTGTGCAACACTCCGATGTAAACTCGCTCTTCCACGAATCTCGGCTTTTACTTTAAAAAATAAAATTTAAAATCTCAGTGTTTTTGTCGGAGGGATAAATTAAAAATCAGGTTCAGTGCAGATGAGATTTGAACGGTTTTCCACATGATGTCAGGATTGGTCCCACATATACACTTAAAGAGTAATTTTTTTTGTCTTCTTTTGGGGAGTTATTGTCATAATATAAAAAAAATACGTAGTCCTTTTAGACTTTGTTGAGGAAGTCGAGGCGAAGGGAAGATGGGATGTGGATGGTGTCCATGGTGATCAGTGAAGGGTTGAAGGGGAATAAGACGGGGAACATATACTTGGAGTCTAGCAGGAGTTGTGGAGGGTCATTCCGGTCCTGTAACTGAGCCTGGAAGAGAAGAAAGAAATCTAAGAATTCGGCTAAAGTACATCTTATGGTGTTTGATGATACCAGGCTGGGATCCGATAGGTTCACCAACTCTACTGTCATGGCTCCTTAGGCGGGCCATAGATGATGTGATTCCCTACATCAACACAGTCATTGTTGATGGAGGAATCCCTCCCACTGAGTTATTGCGTTCTCCCAGCAGGGGGCAAGTGAACTGAACACAGTGATTATTACTAGCGGCTATAGTTGGTTGTACCCCATGGGTCCACTTGGGTACAATCAGCCTGCTCATAGATGGTTAAAAATCTTGGCTGGTCCCTAATGAACTGGCAGAGTTTCAAACCATCTTTGGCCAGCTATAAAGTCTTTCCAAACACTGCAGTCTGTATACCAAACCACCGATTTTACCAATATCTCTGATTGAGACGTGTTTTGTCTATTCAGGCAAAATCTAGAGCACTATCTCTGACAAATGGCCCACCATTCGAAAAACTTGCACATACAGAGATTAACCTCTTGCCAACCAGTGCAAGACGATATACGTCGCCACAATGGCACGGCTGCGCATATGGGCGTACAGGTATATCCCCTTTAAGATGCGGCATTGTGGGCACGTGCCCGCCACGTACTCCGTGACCGTGCCTGCGGACACAATGTCCGCTGGTGTCACGCGATCGTGTCACGGAACGGCAGAACGGGGAGATGCCTATGTAAACAAGGCATTTCTCCGTTCTGCCCAGTGACATGACAGAGATCTACTGCTTTCCTGTCATCGGGAGCAGTAATCGCTGTCATGTCAGTGGTAGCCCATCCGCCCCACAGTTAGAATCACTACCTAGGACACACTTAACTCCTTGTTTGCCCCCTAGTGTTTACATCAGCGCATTTTTATAGCACTGATCGATGTATACATGACAATGGTCCCAAAATAGTGTCAAAAGTGTCCGATGTGTCCGCCGTAATGTCACAGTCACGATAAAAATCGCAGTTCGCCGACATTACTAATTAAAAAAAAAAAAATAATAAAAATGTCATAGATCTATTCCCTATTTTGTAGATACTATAACTTTTGCGCAAGCCAATCAATATACGCTTATTGCTATTTTTTTTTTTCACCAAAAATATGTAGAAGAATACATATCAGCCTAAACTGAGAAATAAATTATATATATATATATATATATATTTTTTTTTTTTTTTTTTTTTTTTAGGCCATTTATTATAGCAAAAAGCAAAAATGAAAGATAATATTTTTTTCAAAATTGTAGCTCTTTGTTTATAGTGCAAAAAATAAAAACTGCAGAGGTGATCAAATACCACCAAAAGAAAGCTCTATTTGTGGGATAAAAAGGACGTAAATTTTGTTTGGGTGCCACGTCGCACAACTGTGCAATTGTCATTGCAAAAAGTGCTCTGGTCGGGAAGGGGGTTAATTCTTCTGGGGCTGAAGTGGTTAAAATAGACTTATCTCTCATGTATATACCTCCCTGTATTTGTGACTCAATTGTGAAGTCATGCAAAGTGGTATGGGTGGGAGACACTAGAGGTATCCATAGAGAAAAGTTGGACAAATCTGCTGGAAAAGGTGATCCTGGTCTCATACAGGGTCTACACAAAGGTTGACACAGCTGTTCATAATACATAGGGGGTACACCGCACCCCATATAGACTTTTTTAGTTGCATAGTAGGGAGAGCCCAAGCTGCTTGAGATGTCAGGGAAAACTGGCTGACCTCTTGCATACACTATATTACCAAAAGTATTACCCAAAGTATTGGGACACATCTTGGTCCGTAGGGTTCAATATTGAGTTGGCCCACCCTTTGCAGCTATAACAGCTTCAACTCTTCTGGGAAGGCTGTCCACAAAGTTTAGGAGTGTGTCTATGGGAATATTTGACCATTCTTCTAGAAGCGCATTTGTGAGGTCAGGCACTGTTGTTGGATGAGAAGGCCTGGCTCACAGTCTCCACTCTAATTCGTTGCAAAGGTGTTCTATCGGGTTGTGGTCAGGACTCTGTGCAAGCGTTACAATATTTTTGATAATATAGTGTATGTTATGGACATGTCCCATATTGTTACGATACTGGAAAGCAACTGTGAACACTATAAACAAAGCATATAAAAATGACCATAGCTCAGGAACCCCTTTGTTTGCTTAACAGAAGGTGTGGATGAAGAGATCTATCCCCCAGAGAGTCTCTATTCAGTCTCTAGGCTCGCCAGCTTATAGCTCTGGAAGAATTGCACAGTCAGGTAAACTCAATACTCCCAAGAGAAAAACTGATCTTTTAGCATTGAGGTTGCCCCTGAAAGTCTGACAAACTTTGGGATCTATGGTTATCTGTCTCAGGTTGAGCCACAAAATGTTTCATGTGAGAAATTAAGATGGGTCTAGGGCAGTGATGGTTAACCTTGGCACCCCAGATGTTTTGAAACTACATTTCCCATGATGCTCATGCACTCTGCAGTGTGGTTGAGCATCATGGGAAATGTAGTTCCAAAACATCTGGAGTGCCAAGGTTCACCATCACTGGTCTAGGGTGAACTAGTATTACATCTGATCAAGATAACTACAATATTATTCTGGAATTATTCGACAATGTTGAGAGTAGCTGAGCCCAAAAAAAAAAAAAAAAAAACAGGTGTACCTTATGACCAGAGTTGGTTTAAAGTGGTTGTAAAGTCTCAAAAAACCTTCTGTGTGCTGTTCTCTCCACAGCCCACCTAATAAATACTTACCTGAGCCCCATCACAATCCAGCAATGTGCACGAGATCCTCGGCTCTCTGGGGACTTCCCCTCTTCATTGGCTCCTGCTGCTGTCAATCACAGCCATTGAGCCAATGAAGAGAGGGAGGGGGTTGGTCCAAGCCACGGCTCTGTGTGTGAATGGACAGGCAGAGCAGTGGCTCAGGGCTACTTGCTCTGGTGGCACTCGGCAGCAGGTAGGGGCCAGGATGCCGACGAGAGACCAGAGAAAAGGAGGAGGATTGGGGGTGCTCTGTGCAAAACCATTACAGAGAGCAGGTAAATAAAACATGTTTGTATTTTTTATTTTTATTGCCTTTACTATCTCTTTAAAGGGGTTGTAAAGGAATTTTTTTTTTTTTTTTTTTAAACAACATGTTATACTTCACGAACCTGGTCTTCTGGGGTCCTTCGGCGGCTGTCTCCGCTCCCGACCTGCAAGGGCTTCTCACATTCATGCGAGCTCCCTCGCATGGTGAGAAGTGCTTGCGGCAACACTCCTGTGATACATCCGGCGGCCATAGCCGCTCACTGTATCACTCGGCCCCGCCCCCCGGTGCGCTGTGTCATTGGATGTGATTGACAGCAGCACGAGATAATGGCTGCACACTGCTTTCAATCCATCCACTGTAACCAATCAGCGGCCAGGCTGATCGGCGAAGAGGATGTCGGGTGCGAGTGTGGCATTTTCGAGGGGTCAGGTAAGTAAAACGGCGGGGGCTGGGGGGGAGGGGGGCGGTATTGTCGGATGTTTTTTCACCTTAATGCATAGAATGCATTAAAGTAACATTTTTTTTTACCTTTACAACCCCTTTAAGGGTAGATTTAGATGTGCTTTTACATCTCCATTTCCTCTGAAGCCCGATTCACATTCAGATTGTGCTTCAGAGGCTACTAACAAGTGGTGAGGAAGCAATGTGACACCTACCTCATCACCTGATCAACTACTTTAGTACAGTGCTATAGCTAAATGATGGCTTACAACCTGGCCCTATAGTTCTGGGAGGGCGTCCATAGACATCCTCCAGGAATCCCGGCCCCTCGCCAAAGCTGATCAGAGATTGGGGTAAAAGGCCAATCACAGCAGCTCTTTACTAAGTGATCATCTGTGTCCAATCACAACTGATCACATGTAAACAGATTTGGCAGTTATTGGCAGTCCTTTTCTTATATGCTGTGGCTGTGTGAGGAAAGGAGTGCCAATAACTGGCAACGGCTGTCAGCACACTGTTTACACTGATTATTAGGGCAGGGCTTGAGTCCTGCGGGAACGCATGGGAACGGCGTACCTGCACATTTTTTTACAGCAGGAATGCCATTCCCTTTGCAGGACTAGAGCCGTTGAGCTGAATGAGATGCATGCAGAGTAGCGCAGGAACTGCCTGTCTGTAATAAGTTCTCTCTCTCATGTCACTCAGTGCTGCTCGCTCCCCGTTAGCCCCTCCTCTCTTCTTGTCTATCCCCATTGGCTTGTGACATCATCTGGGATATACGAGAAGAGAGGAGGGGCCGCCGGGGAGCGAGCAGCGCTGCGTGACATGATAGAAAACTTACTACAGACAAACGCTTCCTGCTCAACTCTGCATACTGGCAAGTACGATCCCCCCATGCCCTGATGTGCTATGTGCCCCATAATGAGCCCTGATGTGCCCCATAATGTGCCCTGATATGCCCCATGCCCTGATATGCTATGTGCCATGTGCCCTGATGTGCCATGTGCCCTGATGTGCCATGTGGCGTGATGTGCCATGTGGCGTGATGTGCTATGTGCCCCATAATGTGCCCTGATGTGCCCCATTATGTACCCTGATGTGCCCCATTATGTGCCCTGATGTGCAATGTGCCATGATGTGCCCCATGCACTGATGTGCCATGTGCCCCATAATATGCCCTGATGTGCTATGTGCCCCATAATGTGCCCTGATGTGCCCCATGCCCTGATGTGCTATGTGCTCCATAATGTGCCCCAATGTGCCATGTGTCCTAATGTGCCCCATGCCCTGATGTGCTATGTGCCCCATAATGTGCCGTAATATGCCCTGATGTGCCCCATAACATGCCCTAATGTGCCATGTGCCCCATAATGTGCCCTGATGTGCTATGTGCCCCATAATGTGCCCTGATGTGCCATGTGGCCTGATGTGCCCCATGCCTTTATGTGCTATGTGCCCTGATGTGCTATGTGCCCCATAATGTGCCCTGTTGTGCCCCATGCTCTGAGGTGCCCTGTGCCCTGATGTGCCCCAATGTCCTCTTTTATTTTTTTTATTTTTGGTGGGGTAGTAGCTCTTGGGTGGGAGTTACCACACTTTTTTCCCCAGGACTTGACCCCTGCACATCAGTGCAGGCTCATCAGTGTCCATCAGTGCCCAGACGATCAGTGCAGCCTCATCAGTGCCCAGATAATTGGTGCAGCCTCATCAGTGCAGCCTCATCAGTTCCCAGATGATCAGTGCAGCCACATCAGTTCCCAGATGATCAGTGCAGCCTCATCAGTTCCCAGATGATCAGTGCAGCCTCATCAGTTCCCAGATGATCAGTGCAGCCACATCAGTTCCCAGATGATCAGTGCAGCCGCATCAGTGCAGCCTCATTAGTGCTCCTCTGTGCAGCCTCATCAGTGCCCATTAGTGAAGCAAATTATCTATTTGCAAAATTTTATAATAGAAACGAAGAAAAAGGTTTTTGATTTTTTTTCAAAATGTTTGGTCTTTTTTGTTTAGAAAAAATAATAATAAATAAAAAACAAGGGTGATCAAATACCTCCAAAAGAAAGCTCTGTCTGTCTCAAAAAAATTATAAAAATGTAATTTGGGTACAATGTTGCATGACCGCGCAATTGTCGTTCAAAGTGTGACAGCGCCGAAAGCTAAAAATTGGCCTGGGCAGGAAGGGGGTGAAAGTGCCCGGTGTTAAAGTGGTTAAACCTCATTTATGCTGACAAACGCGCCACAACCATGATATACTTACCAACAGCAGCACCTGTGCAAACAAAGACAGCCCATCACACAGGTATGAGGATCAGTATGCAAGTACAAATGAGCCCTAAGGATCATCGAATTTTAAAACTAGACCTTGGTTGTCTCCGTTTCATATTTCTTCTGAAAATAGTCAGGTACAAATGTAACTTCTAAAACTGAAGGGACAGCCGGGAGCCCAGACGCTGCAGCCGGGAGCCCAGACGCTGCAGCCGGGAGCCCAGACGCTGCAGCCGGGAGCCCAGACGCTGCAGCCGGGAGCCCAGATGCTGCAGCCGGGAGCCCAGACGCTGCAGCCGGGAGCCCAGACGCTGCAGCCGGGAGCCCAGACGCTGCAGCCGGGAGCCCAGACGCTGCAGCCGGGAGCCCAGACGCTGCAGCCAGGAGCCCAGACACTGCAGCCAGGAGCCCAGACACTGCAGCCAGGAGCCCAGACACTGCAGCCAGGAGCCCAGACACTGCAGCCAGGAGCCCAGACACTGCAGCCAGGAGCCCAGACACTGCAGCCAGGAGCCCAGACACTGCAGCCAGGAGCCCAGACACTGCAGCCAGGAGCCTGTCTCCCCATAGGATTTACACTATCACTAGACATTGCAGCAAGATTTTCTGCCACTCACCTGAATGATCCTGATGAAGGAGACTGTGACGCGCTCTTCAAATTCATTTACTGGTGTGTACAGGTTCAGGATTTTCACAATCTGAGAAAAAAAAAAAAAAAAGGGCAGATGATGACATTTCTTATTCTAATTGTTTTTTGGGGGATGGAATCTTCTTGACAAGGGTGTATGAAGCTGGCCACACACTGATAGGTGTTCGTACCAACGTTCGTACTACGCATTTAGTGCATTTGATAATTCCATCCGAGACTTGACCAATGGCAATCAAAAGTACTTCAAAATTTAGATTGCTTTTAAACATTCAATTTGGAATC